>NW_015549571.1:2733972-2740291 GCF_001515605.1 Sinocyclocheilus anshuiensis
TATAATTAAATAGGAAACAGTCTCTTAATAGCCTCTTGCTATTGTGTATAAGTGTTTTGAAAACATTATCCATTATCCATGTTACAGACAAAGCATTGTGAAATTATTTACTTGTTTGTGATGCAGCTGCTGTCAGATCCAATACAGTTGGCTGTTTCATCTTTCAACCCAAATTTATTTGCAAACTCTCTATTGCATTGTATCTTGTTTACAAAACAATCTGCAGGCAAATGCTCAGAATAAACATATAATCCTCCAATCAGGGATGCCATTAGAAATTAAACCATCAACTTGTTCCTGATGCTGGGATCCTTCTGAAGTCTGTACAGAAACAGGCCATGTCAAAGTGAACATTCATCCTGTTGTCAGCAGACTCATGCACGTTACATTTTACATTAAAGGGTTAGTCCACCCAAAAATTAAAATTCTGTCATTAATTACTTACCCTCATGTTGTTTTAAACCCGTAAGACCTTCGTTCATCTTCGGAACACAAATTAAGATTTGTTTGATGGAATCTGAGAGCTGTCTGAATTATACGAAACTACGAGAATAATTTTGTGCGCAAAAGGAAAAAAAAGACTTTATTCAACAATTCGTCTCCTCCGCATCACCCTGGTGCCATTTTGGAGAGTGTCAGCTGGATGTAAACAGCGTATGCTGTTGTGGATCTTGTGTTGTGGATCTCCTTGCTTACGTTTCTGGACTTGGGGACATCTCAGTTGCGTGTCATACGGGTTTGAAACGACATGAGGGTGAGTAATTAATGACAGAATTTAAATTTTTGGGTGAACTATCCCTTTAACCATTTCATGCAATGCAACTATTGCATACATACATGCTTTTACATTATACTTTCATTTAATAATACCTGTAATTACATCTGTAATTAATTTATGTTGTTACATTAATTGCACTATTATCTGTACCCTTAACCGTACCCTACCCGTAACCTTAACCCACACTTAAACCCTAACCAAACCACAAACCTGTCCCTAACCTTAACCATATCCCACCTCAATAGCAGAAAATGTGATTTGCAATTCATTATGAACAAAATAGGCACATTTTACCTAACAAATCAAATTTTTGACATAAGTAGTTAAAGACACCTAATATAAAGGAGGGCCTACCTTTTTATTGGTGACTAAGTAGCCTAATTACTTACTCAAAATACGTACCTACTCAAGTGAGTATGTGACTTCGGACACAGCCATTGTCAGAAGTGAATGTTCTTGCTCTGGAGGTGGTCATATGCAAATATGCCAATGTTATTAAAGACATTTACAAATTGGACTTCTTTGGCCTTCATTTATTTTTAAACATGCACACACACACACACACACACACACACACACACACACACTGGAGGTTGTATAAGCGGGACTAGATTCTGCTGTAATTTCAGAGAGGTGACGTTTTCTTTGCCAGTGATCCTAGAGACTATAACACATGTGCTTTAAAAGGGTGGTTCATTGCGATTTCACTTTTTTAACGTTAGTTAGTATGTAATGTTGCTGTTTGAGCATAAACAATATCTGCAAAGTTACGAAGCTGAAAGTTCAATGCAAACGGAGATATCGTCTTTTAAAATTCTGGCAGTTTAATGCCTACAAAAACGGCTGGTAGGGACTACAACAAGTTACTACCGGGGTTCGTGATGTAACAAACCCAGATAAACCCCGCCCTCGGGAAAAGGCAGCAAAGGGGACGAGGCCATGCTGCGCTGCTTTAGAGAAGAGGAAGAGAAAACTAGAGGTGCACTTAAAAATCTGTTCATATATGAATCGCTGTCTGTCTTCTAACGATTCTATTGGATTCACAAGTTTCAAAATCAATGTTCTAAAGCAGCATTTCCTAATACTGTTCCTCACGTCCCCCTGCTCTGCACATGCTCTGCATCTCTCTCATTCAGCTCAGCTCCAACAATGAACTGTTACAATTATACACTTATTTTCACATAGCTATGAGAAGCATTAAACATGGATGTGCGTGCAGTTGCTGTACTGTATTAAAGCTTTAATCAGGATAAAACAGTATATTAAAAGCTAACATAAGCAGTAGCATTTACAAATAACAGCATATCTAAAAGTATGAGACAACAACAAACAAAAAAACAAAGGCCTACCATTAAAAGCCATGCTTGCACAGGTTCTGTACGATCCTTGTCAATAATATCCTCTGCTTCTCAATCGGGCTCAAACTGATAAGCGATATTAACGATGCCGTTGTTTACAATGCACACAGAGCACATGCCGCCGAGGTGAGGGGCGGGACGATTAGACACGCACTAGAGGCAAAGCCATGCTTGCACAGGTTCTGCACGATCCTCTTCAATAACATCCTCTGCTTCTCAATAGGGCTCAGACTGATAAGTGATATTAATGATGCCGTTGTTTACAATACAACCGGAGCACATGCCGCTGTTTAGCCAATCACAACACACTGGGCTAGCTAACCAATCAGATCCCATCGCCTATTTCTGAGGGTGGGGCTTCAAAAAAACAGGAAAAGATCAGCCCGTTTCTCAGAGAAGGGACAGAGTGGTGTGGAATAAAGGTAAATTATGTGAAAAAATAATGCAGGTTTTTTTTTAAACGAAGCATTAACACTTGTTATACTGCACCCCATAAACACAATCAAGCCTATAAAAAAAAAAAACAGTGAACCACCCCTTTAAAAGTGGGAACAGAAGAACAAGAGATGACAGGAAATGTTAGAAGTGCAGATGAACCTAACCTGGCTACTTCCGTCCAATAAGGAGTGGCATTTGTGAAGCGCAGATACTTTAGCAAGACTGTGTGGCACAGAGACTGCCCTTTCTACCCTGCTTTGTACTGCTAGTCTGACGGGATCAAGATAAGTATTGTTTAAGGCTTCAGAGCACTTCTGACATCAACATGAAAGACCAAACCACCAGTGGGTTACTGTCAATTTAGTTTGGGTTATGGCTGAGTGAAGTCCTGTATGATTAAGGACGATGAACATTGTTTAAAACCAAATTCAGACTTTTGTTATATTAGGTGGTGGTGTATTTAGAAGACAACAACCGTGCAGTTATATTGTAACACCAGAGTCACAGGTGACCAAGTTCAGCCTTCATATATAACCCTATCCTCTCATTTATCAGTAAATGACGAATAAACTTTTCCCAAGAAAGTAATTAATAGTAAGAAGTAAGAAATTAATAGTTAGTAACTGTTTAAAGTAGAATTGATCCCTAAACTAAAGTGTTACCAAATTATTATATAATTGCTGTAAAATAAATAAATATAACTGTGATAAAATATATAGTAACTATAAAAATAATTAAAGACTTCTAAGTCTTCAAAATTCTAAGTCTGTCTGAGATTTTTTTTTCTTTTAAATGAGCATTTTTTTATCAGACTGCTGTAAAAATGAATTGGACTTCTTTGAAAATAGGACATTTTAATAACTGACTAATAACCTTTTCATTGCCATTAAAGTGAAAATACTGAACCTAAACATAGGAGCCTGATCAAAATTTATTTAAAAGAGAAAAAAAATCTCAGACAGACTTAAAATTGTTTGCATCTTAAGTCTTCAATTAAAGCTTTTTAAAAATGTTTAACTTAAACAATACATAAAAATATACATAGATATTTCAGCACATATCTACACTATGCTGGATTATGCAAAATATTGTCTTCATATATCAATAATTATTATTATTATTTTAAATAAGTTGGAAAATCAAATACCACATCAGAACACATTACTATATTTTTAATATACATATACTTAGATTCTACCCTTCAGGTTGTCAAGAACACATTTAAACAACTGAAGAAGACAGCTAACTGTCCGTTACATTTGCATTTAACATTCCTCTAATTGGTGTATTTTTAAATGCACCCCAACTTTAAATGTGCTGTGGAAACTCAATGAAGAAAGAAAGAGAATGTAACATGAAGATATGGACTTGACTCAACAGAATCATATTTGTTTGTTTTTCGTACGTATATGTAGAACAGAAGGTGACCCTGAGAAGGTGCGTTCATTAAAATCTTCTCTCCTCAATTCATCACGCTTCTTTCTGCTGAGCCAACACTCAGATACACACTAGTTAGGTGACTCTGTAAAGGACACACAGTCAGAATTAGGTGGAACACTCTCAGGTTGAACACATTTTGTCTTATTTATTTATTTATTTATTTTTCATTTGTATTCTGTAGTATATAGGAATTGTAACAATGAGGAATCAGCCAGAGATATTTTAATCTTTTATCAGCTGGTATGCCGTATAATTGTGTCTGTAAAATGTTACATGCATACAACTAACAATTCGGTTCTGAGCTGTAGTTTGAAGTGGTTTTATGGGTGTCTTCCAAAACCTAATGATCTGCCTCATTTTCTACTGCCTGCTTAGGTAGATATCTTCTAAGGTAGCATCTTAACTGATATGTCTGATTTGGAAGGCTATAGGTAGCAGCTATGTGTCAAAACAAAATAAATAAATAAAATGAAAACTTAATATGAGACTCAAATCAAAATCAATTTTGAATACAGCTTGATAGTAGTATATTGCTAAGTTAAAAACACAGTACTCTGATTAAGCATGATTAGAGCTCACACAAATACTTATTGAATGACATATTTATAATCTAAGTTTCTCATTACTCATCCACCATTTTGGCTGAATCCCATTGCATTCTGGGATTGACTAGCATTATTGTCACGAATCCGGTCTATAAACTTCCGTTCACTTACCACCAGAGGTCTCACACTACACAGACTGTTACACATCACCCTGGACTACATTTCCCATGCTCCATTGCACTAATCACAAGCTCACTTGAAACCAATCACACACAGCTGCTACCAATAACACACACTTTATAAATCAGTCTCACACCACCATTCAACACCGAGTATTGTTTAGCATTTATCACTTTGATAGCTGATAGCTACATTACGGAGCCTGCCCTAGTTTTCATAGTCTAGTCATAGTCTTGCCTTACCTTGCCTGTTTTCCTGGTTCCTGATTCTTGCCACATATCTTGGATTAACCCTTTGCTTGCTGTTTCGGACTGTGTTTGCTCCTCGCCTGGACCTATGCTCACGTTTACGGATTACCCCTCTTGTCAAGCCCTCTGGATTACATTTGCTGTCGTCTGACTCAAGCCCGTTTAGGATTGCTCTTTTGTCTTGCCTGTGCCATACCTGTTTGCTGTTGTTCGACCCTGCCTGTGTTTTTGACTATGTTTATTAATAAAAGCTTGCACATGGATCCGCACGCCTCTCGTCTCGTCAGCTCCGTAACAGTGAGCATGGCATTTATGTGGCGGCCAGGGGTGGGACTTTGCTATCCCTCGAGTCTCGCCCAATTGGATACTGTTCGCCCCTGCCTGGACCTTTGCCTTGTACCTGGATTATCCATCTTGCCTTGCCATCAATATACCTGTTTGCCATTTTCTGACCTAAGCCTGTTTTTGACCACGTCTCTCTTAATAAAGCCTTGCAGATGGATCCGCACGCTTCCTGTGTTCCCTCCGTAACAGAATACATGGCCACACAAGGATCCAGCGGCTTTCCTGAACGACACTGGCCAGGTATGGACACCGCAAGACTGTTATTAGCTCTCGAGCAGGGCACACGATCGCTCGAGAGCTATATTCAAGAGTATTTAGAGGTCGTTAATTATTCTGATTTGCCTGACAGTGTGCTCATAGATTTCTTTTGTGAGGGCATTAATCAGCTGCTCAAATCACGTTTAATCCGTGAGGGTCCCTGCTCATCTCTCAGTCAGTTTATGGACTATGCTTTGTTGACTGTTGGTTCATCGTTCACTGTGGGTGTCGCGAAGGAACGTGACCCCGCACTCACTTGTGTAATGGCGGCCGCACTAGAGCACACTCACAAAATGGCGGCAACAACAAAATGGCCTGATCGCAAAATGGCGGACACAACAGCGCCCAGTTATGTCACAGCTGCCAATCCTGAATCAAATCAAGTCACAGTTGATCGTCATGAGTCAAGTCAAGTCTCAGCTGATCTGCCAGAGCCTCGTCACTTCTCAGCTGTTCGTCCAGAGTCACGTCACGTCACAGCTGATCTTCTAGAGTCTTGCCACGTCTCAGCTGTTCATCCAGAGTCACGTCACATCTCAGCTATTCATGCAGAGTCACGTCGCATCACAGCTGATCATCCAGAGTCATGTCACGTCCTGTCTGTTACACCCAGATTCTCAAGGTCAGCCCTTCGGTATCCCAGTCTGGTATCCAGTGTGAGGGATGCACCGCTGGTGTCTGCACGCACAGCTGGTATCCACCAAACCACTCACTCTAACCCTTCTGCTC
>NW_015549571.1:2740366-2763971 GCF_001515605.1 Sinocyclocheilus anshuiensis
CACGTGCAGCTGGTATCCCTAAACCAGCGCTCTCAAGCCCTCCAGTTTCTGAGCTATTTCCCGTCTGTAGCACTTCCCACAATGGGGATCGCTTTATGGTGTATTTGGGCTGCATACACCACCACTGAAAATGTAGAAATGGCGGCAGCCACTGTGCGGTCTCCCATGGTGGAGGCTGATGCTGCAGATCCTCCCGAGGTAGTGGCGCACGCTGCCGTGTTCCCCGAGGCGATGGCGCCCGCGGCAGCTTCTCCAGAGGTGGCGGCCCATGCTGCAGAACCTCCCAAGGCGGCGGTGCTCGCTTCAGCTCCTTGCGCGGTGGTGGCGCCCAGCAATACACGTTCAGCCTGTCATGTCACGGTCTAAGGAACCGTTGCTGAACTCTGTGCTTGTTTTGTTAAGGAGAATATTCATGAACTTTCCCTGTTTCCTGATTGTACGGCTGTAGAACCTCTAGAGGTGGCAGCATCCGCTGCAGAACCTCCAGAGGTGTCAGTGGTATCCACTTATAAACTCTCGTCCTGTTCTGTTCCGGCCAGGGAGGCCGTCTGGGATCCCTCTGCCAGTCCTGTAACGGCTATGGAGGCCGTCTGTGAATTCTCTGCCTGTCCTGTTCCGGCCAAGGAGGCCATCTATGAACTCTCTGCCTATTCTGAACCAGCCGAGAAGGCCATCTCTGAACTCTTGTCCTGTTCTGAACCAGCCATGGGGGTTGATTGTGAACTGTCTGTCACAGCCAAAAACTCTGCCTTTGAACCCTTAACCCTACCTGTCATGAGCCCAGAAACTATTAATTCACCCCATGTCCTTCCCGTTAACCCTGTCACTGCCATAAAGATTATTCAGGAACTGTCTGCTTGTTCTGTTTCCCCAAGTGTGTCTAATTCTGAACTATCTGTCTTGCCAGTCTCAGTCAAGGAGTTAAATAATGAACGGTCTGTCCACACAGTGTCAACCCTGTGTCTGCCTGTCTGAGTTCTGCTCTTGAATCTAACTTTGTACTGTCAACCCATTCAGTTTCTGCCAAGTGCTCCCAACTATGAACTGTCTGTCTGTCCAGCCACTCTTGAGGAGACCAACACTGAACTTTTAACCCTGTCAGACATGCCCAAAGAGACTTTTAATAAGCCCACTGTATTTCCAGTTCCGGTCCTTGATGCCGTAAATGCACTGCTTGTATCTTGTATCTCAGTTTTCCCTAAACCCCAGTCCCCGCCATGGGATCCGGATCACTCTGGTCCGCCGTGGTGGTCTGCCGACATGCCCTGGTGGGCTTCTGCTCCGTCTGCTCCGCCCTGGTGGGCTTCTGTCCCGTCTGCTGGTGGGTCCCTGCTCTGTCTTCTGTCCCGCCCTGGTGGGTTCATTCTCCGTCTGCTCCGCTGTGGAGGTCTTCTTCTCCGCCCTGGTGGGCTTCTGTCCCATCTGCTCCGCCCTGGTGGGCTTCTGTCCAGTCTGCTCCGTCGTGGTGGTCTTCTGCTCTGTCTGCTCCGGCCTGGTGGTCTTCTGCTCCGGCTTGGTGGTCTCCTGTCCTGCTCTGGTGGTCTTCTGCTCCGCCGTGGGGATCTTCGGACCCATCTGCTCAGCTGTGGCCTCAGTTCCCGGTCTCTCCACTTCCACGTGAACCTGACCCACCGTCCCTCCTCCTGTTCCGCCTCCGCTCCACCACGCTCCTGGATTATATTGCGTTAGGAGCATCTGGAAGGTGATAAATGCTATTGTTTAGCATTTATCACTTTGATAGCTGATAGCTACTTTATGGAGCCTGCCCTAGTTTTCATAGTCTAGTCATAGTCTTGCCTTGCCTGTTTTCCTGGTTCCTGATTCTTTCCACGTATCTTTGATTAACCCTTTGCTTGCTATTTCGGACTGTGTTTGCTCCTCGCCTTGCCTTATGCTCACGTTTACGGATTACCCCTCTTGTCAAGCCCTCTGGATTACATTTGCTGTCGTCTGGCTCAAGCCCGTTTAGGATTGCTCTTTTGTCTTGCCTGTGCCATACCTGTTTGCTGTTGTTCGACCCTGCCTGTGTTTTTGACTATGTTTATTAATAAAAGCTTGCACATGGATCCGCACGCCTCTCTTCTCGTCAGCTCTGTAACAATTATTGTAGCACCTATCTTATTTAACTGCATCACTTACCATTTATAGTTGTGAAAAGGAAAATTCAGTTAGCATTTTCCTTTTTTTGGCGTTTAGGGTTTGCTGATGCTAAATCTCAGTTAAATTCTGGCCTAAATGATGAGGGAAGTTTCTCTCTTCAGTCTGTCAATGCTGTCACTAAATGTTTAATCTGAACTATTATTAGACATGTGTGCATATTATGCCCCGAGACCCTCAGGAAACACTTCATTGTGAGTCAGAGCTTTATATCACCACAACCCTAGCAACCCCCTCCAAATACACATATACACAAATACACACAAATCTCACTTCTTCAGACCAGAGTGTCATCTAGGGTCAGTGTGGCACAGGGCTCAGGGCAGAGAGGTGAGTACCGCTCACTTACAAACTCACCATATCTCTCTCTCTCTCTCTCTCTCCCTGTCTACTTTATGAATTATTTCTCCAAATGCAGATATCCGCAAATGGAAGGTTTTGTCAGATTTCACCTGAACTGTATGTACACACATACACTGGTTTCCATGTTTCATGGGGACATTGCATAGACGTATTGATTCCATTGTTTTTTATATCAGGTTAATGATATTTTCTTTTATCGTTTAACCCAACCCCTACCCCTAAACATAACCCTCACAGAAACCTGTGAAAAACAAACAAACAAATAAATACATACATAGAATCATGATTTGGCCGATTTATAAGACTTTATAACTAATGAGGTTCAGCTCACTAGTCAGTGTTCAACAGGTTTCATTAGGGAGTACATTTGAAACATGTTAACTTGCACGTGCATCACACTCGATTTTTGCTCCAAAGTTTCAGTTGTGAAAAATTCAAAGGATTAAATTTAAACATGGTGCCTTTATTGTCATCATGCAATTTAAGGAGATGCGGAGCGGTCAGTAATAGTAGAATCCTATTGTGTCAGATGCTGTCAAGGCTTAGAACATTTGAATAAACTGATGGAGGCAACTGGATAAGAGTAAGTTGATTAACATGTAGATGAGTGACTCACAACTGAGTGAATGTGTTTTTTTGTTGTTGTTTTTTGTTTTTTTTCAAACGTTTTAGAGATTAAATATTCCTAATTTGAACTCTTGGTTTTTATTGTTCAGTGATTTACACTGTGGGCTAGAATAGCAAATTATCAGTTTAGCCTACTGATCACAGTTTTTTTAGTTAGCAACAAACAAACGAACAAAAAAACAACAACATGTTTTTAGTAACGACAGAGAGCGAGAGAGAGAGCACATAGCTTTTCTCTTCAGACGTTTCTCAGATTCCCCTTCTGAAAATGCCGGTCTAATAAACGCCATCGTGAGGGAGAGAGATTAAAGCGCCATTATTCGATGCAGAACACACCAACTTTCCGATCCGTTCCGGAGTTTATCCACTCCGTATTAATATAACACTCTAATTGCGCCACTTTAATCCTGTGGTGAAAATTCAGAGCAGAGAATGCTCAGGTCCGACGGAGAAATTGGTATTATTTTTTGAGGTTCTGGATGGTGATCCGGATCGCTTGATTCGCACAGCGGGCGCGCAGCTTCAAATGAGCCGCATTAGAGAGCATGACCGCCGGCATCAGCACACGCTCACAGCCGCGACTCCCAGCGCGCTTTAAATGTCCCTTAGATTGAGATTAAGACCTGCTTCTCTTACATGCATATTAATCCTTTTACTTGAATACAAGTGGTGTGGTTTTGCGGCGTTGCGGCGCAGTGGGGAGACGGTACGACCAACCGAGTTCATTTTATTCCCAGTGGGCAATTATTATACTTTCAGATAATATCCTTCAATTTAATCATGTTTACAGTTAATTAATTTAAACACTGCATTTAAAGTAGTTCTTCATCCACTTATCATTTGAAAAGAGATCATTTTGTTCTATTATTAGTGATAAGAGGGACTTTGGGCTCTCCAGTAATGGATGAAAGTAAATAGTCGTAATAGAAATTGTAATTGTGTAAATGTAAACCAAATTCAAACTGTTTGCTGATTGTATATCATTGATTAAATAATTTCTATATTCATAACTTATGTGATAACTAAATTAGTTGTAAAAAACAAATAAAAACCTTCCTAAAAAAAAAAAAGACAGCAGGCCTTTATTCATTATTCCTCCTGAAGGGCAATATATTCAAATCACTCCATCAAGTCTGGCCTAAAAGAAATTGATACTGATGTTCTAATAAGGGGGTGTGAGGAGAAAAAGTACGTTAGGGTTTATTAGATTGAGTTATACATACAGTATTTGCCTATGAATAGATGGATGTGAGAATTCTAAACACATACACAGCATAACTCTCTCCACAGATATTGCATTAATTAATGATATACACACCCCGTTGTTTCACATTGGCATAATAAATGTGTATTACTTCACTGTCACACACTACATTTTGACAAATAGGTAGGAAAATGGTTGAAAAAAATAAAACACACGCACACACACATGAAGCAGCTGAGAACTCAGAGTCCGATTTAATTTAGGGAAATAAATGCAGAAGTAATAGGCACAACAGCAAACTATGGCCTGATTTGATGGCCAGGATTGATGGCTAATGCTCCTTGTAGCTTTTCTACAAATAATGCTCCCCTCTCTCAGCACACACACACACACACACACACAATAATTCATCAGCACCACCCCTGCCCCCACCACACTGCACATCACTGCATATTGTGCTTTTTCAGACCTTGCCATGTTAGATAATACATGATCTGTAATTAAAACCCACTTTGTTTTCCCAGCTTAACACTAGAGGATAATATTGTTACTGTACATCTTTGTGTGTGTGTGTGTGTGTAGGTGTGTGTACATACACACATACAATACAAAATACAAAAGAAATGATAAAAGTGTGGATGTGTGCATGTGTGTGTCCTATCATGCACTCTGCTCCTCTCCCGTTGTGGTGTGTAGGACACCACTGGAACCAAAAGCTCACTTTCTGTCTGACCTTGTGTGTGTGTGTGTGTGTGTGTGTGTGTGTGTGTTGGTGGGCAGGGCAGATCTCTCTGCTGGACTCCTCTCGCAGCCTGAAGTCTGTCTGACATTTCCAGAGGCAGGAGCCACACGCACACACCTCACAAGCATGCACACCTGCTTACACACACACACACGCAGAGAAATATGCCTCACGCATACACACACAGGAGGCTGTGCAGGTGATGTCACATCCTCACACACTACCCACTCAATACACACACTTTTTTTCTGTGTCATAAAACATACTGCCAATATTCTCTGTCTCTGAAAAGTGATTTTATTCATGTTAATGACCGTCAGGTGAGTCCCCCTGAATTCCATTTGTCTCTTGTGGTACACAAGAAACTGCACCCTTCCTCAGCCAGCAGTTGAGATCAACTGTTCTGTCTTATAGATGAGAGCTGTCCATAATGGTGCACTCATATATTTAACAGTATAAGTACTTAAATGTATTATATAATATATATTATATTATACAATATAAAGAATATTTTGAAAAATGTTGGTAACCAAACAATTGAACAGGTCACTACTGATTTCCATTTTGTGACATATCTTCACTTATCTTCTTTTATGTTCCACAGAAGACAGAAAGTCATTCCCGGTTTGGAAGGACATGAGGGTGAGTAAATGACAGAATTTTCACTTTTGGGTGAACTATGCGTTCATTTACTTCCCAAACCTCTTGTCCTATAAAGGCTTGCGGAGAGGCTCGAGCCTATCACATCATCTGTATGGTTGGCCAGTCCATCACAAGTGAGCTATCCCTATAAAGTTGGCATGAAGTGTACGTTTTCCTCCCTATCGTGAGGTTACATCTGAGTGAAACAGCTTCCTGAATATGAAAAAAAAAAAAAAAAGGGGCAGGACTTTATTTGGCCAATCAGGAGTGGATTGTATCGTTTCATCGTTCATCTCATGTGAGTGACTGGTTGTCTCACCCTCATGCTAGTGAACACATCATCTGAGACGTGATGTCAAGGGCCAAAGAGAAGTAATTTTGATTATATTCCAATAAGAATTGCTAACTAAATTTGTATCAATAAAAAGTGGTTGTGAAGTAATTTAAGAGCTGTTATGGCATCTTCAGTGCCTAAAAAATTTGAAAGTAACATTAAGCATCCCAGGACTGTGAACAGACATTTCAAGAGAAAGCTGCTCAAACTGAGAACGACGGCGCCATACATTCATACTAAATGCACAACCATACTGTTGAATTGAAATTGGTAGTAATTTAATGAAATAGGATGCTCAAGCTATAGGTAATACAAATGAATGCACGGTATACAAATGAATACACATCAAGCACTGGATCTGCTCATGGTCTTTTATATGGCTGGCATCAAACAGCCCACATTTCCCCCCTCCAACTACATGTGTTGCTGATGGCTCTAGTGATTCAGTGAAAATACGTATTCACTCTTTGTAATAATGTGTGTGTGGGGGGGGATACAATTAAGGATGAAGTTGAAAAGGTTGGCAGAAAATTTGCCAAAGGAGTAATATCCCAAAAACTACATATAAAAAGCCATTTCTTTGAAATGATCCATAGTTAATAAATAGTTATCTAAGAGGGCCGATAAAATGTACCAAATATTAACACCACACACCAATCATAAGTCTGCTATTGGCTATTCATTGTATAAGTGGTTACGTGTTAATTAAAGTAGTGGCTACATTTTAATTTGTCCTGCATTAGTCAGTGATTATTTTCACATTAATTATGAAACTGTTTATAGTCGTTCTCTGGGATATAGGCCTATATGGGGGAAAAAAATTGCTGACAGTTAGCAACCACATTCAATGAGTGCTGTTGCTCACTAATTAATTAATTGGATTTTCTTGTTAATATATATATATATATATAAATACTGTATCCTTGCTGTGTCACAGAGAGCCTGCCCTCATGTTTTCATTTAGAGACATTCTGAAATCTCCTGAACTGCGATTAAGTGCGATTGATTGATTGGCCCTTTGAGCCGGACACTATTATTCCCCTCCTCATTGGAGCAGCAAACTCAGACACCTGGGCAGCATCCCGCAACACCACCGTGACAACTAAAGCGTCTCACTCATGGGGGGCATCCCCTCTCCTCAAGAGAGGGAGAGAGACATAGTAATTGCACCCAGAGGAACTAGTATCCCATATTGTTAGCTCGTCTCTGTTGTCTAACTCTGCTCACAGTGCTGTGAGAACAACTGAATCGAGACTAACAAAGGTATATTAAACTAAAGGAGGGAGATGAGTAGTGCGGATTACATAAGTGTTTAAATGGCTCAGTGAGAAATCCTTCTTTAATTATATGCTCTGGAGTGTCGAACAGGTATAGCGTGTCCTCAGAGAGAGATTCATATTTTTCATATCTTTAATTTGTGTGCTGTGAGGGAGATATTAGATACCTGTGGAACTTAATATCTCTTGCGAGAATACATCTTTGTGTTCTGTACTATAGTCAGGAGTCAGACTGAAGAAAATTTTGAAATATTTAGCTTCCTTCTCCCCTCTTAACTAATTGTGAACTTAAACATGCATTTTAATTGTAGGTATGCTCTTAATATCATACTTCTCTGGATCTGAACCCCTATATTCCAGAATTAGTTGATTTGTGAGCTGTATTGAAGAACTCAGGTGTCAGAAGGGATCCTGAGGAAATATTTGACTCTACTGTTTTTCTTTTTTGAGTAAATAAAACAATAATACAGACATGAATCCCTGATCAGAAGGCTATGAGTAAACATATTTATCTATCTGGTTGTCTTGTTGACCCGTGAAGGTGTGTGACTGAATAGCTGATGGGAAAATGGCTGTTGCAAAAGGAAATGAGACGCATATGAATCTGTAGTTTGCCACTCGAATGAGCCATGTTAAATCTTACACACAACTCATCTAAATATACTATAAGATAAGATATAAGATAATACACAGAATAATAATAAATACAAAAACGGCATTTCACTTTTTGTTTTCCTCCTAGCATGATTCTCTGTGTGATTTTTTGTTTTTGTTTTTTTTTATCCTTTCCAGGTGAAAATGTTCTGATCACTTGATTTGATTTATCAGTTGTGTCCGTAGCACACACCAAAGTTAAAAGTCTCCAAAACAAAACAGCCAGTCACCAAAGCAGCGTAGTCGTCATAGCTGCGTAAACGTATTTTTATTTATTTATTTGTGGTAGTCTCCTATTCCCCGCTATAGATTTTTTGCATTCCCATTTGCTCAAATAGAAAAAGAAAAACTCCACGATAATGTTTTCACGACTTTCAAAAAAAAAAAAAGAAAGAAAAGAAAATATAGAGACAGACTCATATCAGAATATATCAATACTTCATATAACGATATCAAATTTACCATCACGCCCACAGACGCTGTATTAGAAACACCCTCACTATTTATTTTTTTTTGTAATTTGATGCAAATGTAATATCATACAAAATATAGTGTTATAAACGTACATGGGTCAAAGACAAAAAAGGGTTT
Organism: Sinocyclocheilus anshuiensis; assembly: GCF_001515605.1. Classification (NCBI taxonomy): domain Eukaryota; kingdom Metazoa; phylum Chordata; class Actinopteri; order Cypriniformes; family Cyprinidae; genus Sinocyclocheilus; species Sinocyclocheilus anshuiensis. The sequence goes on from NW_015549571.1 coordinate 2,748,958, forward strand.
AAGCATAAAAACAATAAGTGTAATACTGCTTTAAATTGTTGTTGTTTTTCCCAAAAAATTTTTAAAAGTTTTCTGTTTAATTTAATTGCAATTTTGTTTTTGTTTTTCCGAGAAAAAAATAAATATCATACATTTTCCCCTGTTTTACAGAAGACACCCACTAAAATGTCATTCAGTGTAACAATCTTGTCAGGCATATTTACAACAAAAATCAATTTATGACATATTAAAAGACTAATTACTTTTACCCCAAATACTAATTAGTTGTAATTTTACATTTTTTTAATTTGCCACTATCCTAGGTTTTGCCCATTTGTCAGTAATAATATTGTAATCACTGAAAACACAATCAAATTTAATATGCTCCCTTATTCTTTTAAATATTTTAATATGTACAAGTCAGAATGAGCATGTTGTTTGAATTACACTGAATGACAATGTAACATTATTTAAACCAAATTTTGAAATGTTATTCTCCAAAAACTTATTTGAAACCTTAAAAGTAGACACTTTACTTACATTTAATGTGCTTTCTATGGACATAAAATCTCTTTAGTCAATTTATTTTGATGCAGACATCTTAACGTCTTTGACCCACATACATAAAAAATGGATTTACGATGCTGATGACCATTGAAACGTATCTTGTGAAAAGGCTCCATAGATTTTCAATGGTCAGCTAAGTTTTAGTTCCTCCCCTCCAGCAAACTTTCACTCACATGAGCTGAATTAACAGAGAGCAATTAACAAACAACAAATTCAATGATCCATTCAAGGGGTTTGGGGGCTTTAGGGGTTTGTAGAAATTTCAGTTTGAGCAACAGTAATTATCATGTTTTCCCTAGCACTCATCACTAATATTTTCAATGGTCAGCTAAGTTTTAGTTACTCCCCTCCAGCAAACTTTCACTCACATGAGCTGAATTAACAGAGAGCAATTAACAAACAACAAATTCAATGATCCATTCAAGGGGTTTGTAGAAATTTCAGTTTGAGCAACAGTAATTATCATGTTTTCCCTAGCACTCATCACTAATAACACTGTGCCTCTGTAACATACACTCTTAACAATAAAGGTGCCTAAAAGGTTATTCACAGCGATGCCATAGAAGAACCATTTTTGGTTCCACAAAGAACCATTCAGTCAAAGGTTCTTTTAAGAACCATCTCTTTCTTACCTTTTTCAAATCGGAAGAACCTTCTTTCGCCACAAAGAAGCTTTTGTGAAACAGAAAGGTTCTTCAGATGTTAAAGGTTCTTTATGGAACCATTTAGACCAAAAAGGTTCTTCTATGGCATCGTGAAGCACCGTTATTTTTAAGAGTGTAGAGGAAATTGGGCAGGACAGGGAAAAAAAAATTCCAGATGAAATCACTTCATCCAACAGGTCTCCATGACCAGTTCTACAGGATAACTTACACAGCCTGCAGCTGCTGGTGCCAAAGTGTGTTTTTAGCCTGCTAATAAGAGACATCAAAGGCCTCGTTAAAGAGAGCGTTTAATCCCAGTCAGACCCACCCTTCTCTATCCTGCCTTTTCTCTCTCTCTCTGTCTCTTCAATACAAACAGCATTATTTATGCTCGGTAAAACAGCCCTTAATTACAGCTGAATCTCCTCTGTGAACTGAGTTCTACCTCCCACCAATTCTCCCAGCACTCTCTCTAAAAGCTGCCCCACAGATATTAACACCCTCTCCAGCCAGCACCTCCACATGAGCGGAGGCAATAAATAAATATGTAAATATGCAGGCGTGAGATTTGCATATGCATAGGCGGGGAGACTATTCCTCCCCTTGGTCTGGTAGTGCAGGGTCTGTCTTATTAGGCCTGTTCCCAGGTCTGCTCTGAGAGCACATGAGCGGCGTGATTAATACCAGCTCTCAGAGGAAGACACCACTGCCTCTCGTAATAACTAATAAGACATAGGAATGGATGCTTTGGAAGCAGGAATGGATGGTGCAATTAATACTAATACTAATAATTATTTTAGGTTAAATTATATATGAATGTGTAAAGAAAGAGTACATTTTAGGCCCTGCAGTTGGTCACAATGTCCTTTAGCTATTTCCTGCAGTCTCTCAATAAGTATGATGAGGTCATAAAACGGCATGCATTATCACAATAAACAGAATGAGCAAAGTGCAGTTTAAAATAATGGTTACAAAATAGAAAGGACATATCAACTTCTAAAAATAATTAATACCATATACATACATACTTATGTATTTATTTATTACTAGAATTGTGTTTTCCAATACAATGTTCGGTGCGGTTGTTTGTTTTTTGTGCAGCTCTGAAAGAGTTCTGAACTGAAGCTATAATTTGATAATACATGTTCTGATTTCTTTTCTCATTATGGCTTTACTGAAGTGTTAATGGAAAATGGTCCATTTGAAGAACGAAAAGTAGATTTATGTCTCTATCTGTTGGCTTGGCCGGCCATACTGGAGTGGGTTTGTTTCATGTCCAGGGATTTACCTGTTCCTGTCCTCCTCTTATCTCTGACACGGGAAATAAATGCGGTTCGAGTGGATGAGGTTTTGCCGTCGAGTGATGCTGACAGATTCTGGAACTGTCATGATAAGGGCTTAACTTCTTTGTGGCTGCCAAAACATCAAGATGAAAGAACAACTGTGAGGGTGTAGGCCATTTTAACTCCTCAAGGCTTTCGGGTTGCACCATATAAACTGGATATAATAGATAATACAGTCATACTAATTTGTAGATAGTACTCCGAACAGCATCATGAATATATTAGTACATTGAGAGGGACAAAGTCTTGTTTTGTTCAACTATTTGCCTCAGTCTTTGTTTGGAAGAGTGTGGTGCATTATTTTTCATAATGAAGATAATTAAGATGTCTTGTTTTGCTGCTCCCTTCACCTCAAACTCCAGCACAGGAAAAGCATGAAATTTAATTGCATTTCAGGCACTGACTTCAGAAGGCTTGGCAAACAAATGAACAACCATAACCAAAAAAAAAACATGTCACACACACACATTTATTACCACAGAAATGCATTACTTTCCTTTTCTCTAGTTTTCTTCTTTATTTCACCAGATGTGCATTAGGAGACTTGCTAACACACACACACACACACACTAATTACATCATCACGGTAGTGTTTGTAAAACACTCCAGCCTAACACCACTGTTGTAATATCCCCCCTTCTAATTACTGTTTTACTCTCTTAGCGACATCTTCATGATAGATCATTGCTTTTCCTGCAATTTGTTCACATTTATATATGATATAATTGGATCTGATTAATTATTATGATTAATAGGGAGCAGTATTGCAGGCACAGCCATTAATACTGCAGTTATCAAATGAGGGACTGAGACAAATTGAAGGTGGGACAGATTAAAGGTTCCACGTCTCAGACTTTAAGATGTTTGAGCATCTGATGCCAGATCATTTTAGAAGCACAGCTGCACAAATACAGAAATCTAAAGCAACCATGAGTGACATTGAGCACAAATGTGCTTGTTGATAATTAATATATGAATTAGTTGTTCTGTTTATTTTTTGTTACATTTTTTAACAAACTGTATTATTAATCTTGTACAAATTATATGCATAATTAAAAAATATATATTATATTAATAATATTGCAAATATATATTATTAGCAATGCGCATTTTATTAGATAGCAGTTTGTACTCAATTATTAAATGTTTTGCATGTTGTATTAATAATTTTGTTGATGGTGGTTTTTGCTTTTTCAGGATGACTGCTGCCATTATACAATGTGAATGTATTAACAAACACATATTTCAAATGCAAACGTCATTACAGATTTATTGTATTGGTATGTTTTTGATATGTTTATATGATTGAAACAAATGTTGCACTGCCATCTAATACTGTCATGCATTAGTATGGAATATGTGTTGTAGTACTGGTGTGATCAAAGTAGTGACATTACCATATATCCCTAATGAAGAATTAGGGTGTCACCTTATGACCCAAATCTGCATGCTAGGTGATTGCGGTGGCCCGACACATCGGATGCTTATTTCAGATGGACAGTAGTCAATTCATCTCTCGTGTGGATGCCTCATTAATGAGAGAAGAGAACTGCTCTCTTTCTCTCTTTCTCTCCTCTCTCTCCCTCTCTCTTCCTCTGTCTCTCTCTCTCTCTCTCTCTGTATGTGTGTGTGTGTGTGGCCAGCTATGGGCTGCATGCAGAATGGATTTATGGTGTCACTCAGCCCAAGAGAGCAGCTAATGAGAGAGAGAGAGAGAGAGAGAGAGAGAGAGAGAGAGAGAGAGAGAGAGAGAGAGAGAGAGAGAGAGAGAGAGAGAGAGAGAGAGAGAGAGAGAGAGAGAGAGAGAGAGAGAGAGAGAGAGAGAGAGAGAGAGAGAGAGAGAGAGAGAGATGGCAGTGTCCATGTGTAATTCCACACTCCATCCATAAAGAACAAGAAAGAGCAACAGAGAGAAATAGAGTTTGAAAGAGAGAGGGGAGGGGGTACACATCCCTCATTACATGCATGTGTGTGTGTGTGTGTGTGTGTGTGTGTGTGTGTGTGTGTGTGTGTGTGTGTGTGTCTGTGTGTGTGTACATGTGTCCCTGGAGTTTTCTTTAATATTTTAATAAATAACATCAGCCCAACAAGAAATTAATGAAGAGTATCATTAATAATAGTTGTGCAGCGATGGTGCTGATATTAAGTCGGGCCGCTGCAGGGGAATCTCAGGAGACTTGGGATTTTTCCGACAGCAAACAAGGTCTCAGCAGCTGGCTGGCTTCCCTCCTGCCCCGTGCTTCCACAACAGGTTGAATGTAATAAAAGAGGATTTTACCAGCTATAGAGTTAAGCCCGCAGAAATCTGTTCCTGTAGAGTGGAGCTAGACACTCAGCCAAATGTGATTCTTAATTAAACTTTAATCAACATAGCACTGTTTGCAGTGGAAGCAGATAAAAAGAAGGTGTCTTCAGCCGCAGTCCTGTACTGTTGTGTCTAATGGCTGGGTATTGTAACGGTCTTAACCCCCTGCTGTAGACACCGTTATTTAGTCATTCTTTTAACAGAATATAGATACAGAACCAATTTGTGTGTAGAGTCTCATCCATTTAGAACAGTTTATTTTTTAATAGATACATTTGATAGTTTGGTTTAACCTGGTCAAATCCTCACTGTAGAATGTTAGAAGACACTATAAAAATGCTAATTTAGGTCTCATTTTAAAACCTTTTTTAAGAATGAACACTTTTTGTTCAATATATAACACAAGCTGCTGAATAAATATGCACTTAGTGACACATCAGTGACCGTTACACATTTATTACAATATTATTACATTGTTATTACAATGACAGTGAATAATTACAAGCAAATCCTGATACTGTTCATTTGTATCACACAGTGACATGAATATTGCAAAGATTGACCATAAATGCATATATATATATATATATGCCACAATTTTTACTGTGTATTTGTAAAGTCATGCACGGAAATGGCCCCAGAAGAATTACCGCACAAACAGAACAGGGCAGTTATTTTCATCCAGTGTAAGTGAATAAATCTTTAATAAGAGGAAAGCCCTACGTTGCAACTCACAAGAGTAATGATTGTTTTATGAAGTATTACTGTGTGCACAAGGCTGTGTTACTGATAGAATTTGTATATATCATTTAGTAAGTCTAATTTTGTACCGTCATGGGGTTGTGTGTAATAGATATCACTGTTTAACCACTTAATTCTGCACTATATACCTCCCTGTGAACGCTTTACACAAATGACCCACCGAGAGCTCAGCGCCTCATCTCAAAGGTAAAATACATTAATTTAAACCAAGCAGATTTGGGTCAGGAACATTTGCATAACAGTGCACATAATAAAAACACATAAATGAAAAAAAAAAAAAGTCACAGCACCAAACTGCATATGCTTCATCATATGCATAATTCCTATAAAGGTCCTTTGGTTGTAATGTGACTGCATTTGTCTTCATAGACTGTTGTGTAAATCATTACATTAAAGTGCTTACGAGAGTGACGGCTTGCTAAAGAGACATTAAATAAACCAATTAGAAAACCCACCAAGACTGTCTTTTTAAATGTGTGGTCATGTATTTAATGTGAGCAATTTCACGGTAACACATTTTTTTTTTTTTTTCAGTTCTTTACTCAGTAAATCACTTATAATTATTTTTCAATGTTTGTTGTAAAATTAGGAGATCAGTATGGTGCTACACTGAGAGTATTTGCCTCCTCCCTTTATTAAAAGGTGCCCCATGCCACCTTCTCTATTACTTATCCTCAGCAGCCGTCTGTATCTGAAACGGCACCATTTTCTTCATAATAAAAAGTGGATTACAACGAATCAGAAGAAAGCGTCCCCAGCTGTCGCCAAGAAATGAGACCATCCTGTTCAAAACCTCTGATGATTAAAAACACATTTATGTATTAATCTGTAATTAGGTAAGTGCTGCTTTCACTGGTATCAGAAGCCCAGAAGTGAATAATCACCACCAGGGATTTAGCAGCTTTTAAAAGGCCTTTTATTGCGATAAAAACACAAGACTTATCAAACTTTCAGAAGCTCAGTATATCTCTCACTTGTTGAGGTTCTAATGAGGAGCCAACAAATATTCAAATCAGTTCTTAAAACAAGAACTGCCCATCAAACGATGGATGATGGATTTATGTGATTGTAGTTATTTATTTGTGTTAATGTAAAGAATAAAGAAATATTATATTTGTTTATATCTATGTCAGTGAGAAAGAAAACATACATATTTGTTGCTTGCCATCCAATATTTGTGTCTATTTTTTTATGTGTGTGTGTGTGTGTGTGTGTAATGAGAAAAAAGGAAGAATTGCCTTTGCTTACTTTTTTTCTATATATCCACATATCTGTGTTTTATTTTTATGTAGCTAATTTCCAACATGTTTTATGACATTTAAGAGTAGGTCATCTACAGTAAATGCGATTAAAATGCTAAATTGCTCTGAAATCGCTGCAATTTCTCCTAAACCTGCAGAAACGCAGCATGACACGGGATTTTTGTCTTGAAATCATTACCGACGCATGTATGGATTTTCCTACAGACATTTCAGATTCTTAAAGAGCGTATTGATCAGGGATGTGACAGGTGTTGTATGTTCAGACACATGCAGAGATGTTTATAAGAATGTTGACTGAAGAAACATATTGATAAATCACCATATGTCAATAGCACTTGATTTGTCACAAAATGCCTGTCAATGTGCCTGCTGTGAAAGATGCTTATTTGTTTGTTTGTGTTTGTTCTTTTTCGTTCTATGTCTGGAGGTCTGAAGGTAAATGGTGCACAGAAAACTTGACCTAAAAATTAAATATGTTACTAATTAAACAGTATTTTCTTTTCCTTTCTTTTATTTTGAGGAAGAAAATGTATTCCTCAAAGACTAAACACTTTATGAGCATATTCAGCATATTTTATGCACCCTCACTAAACACTCTACACACACACACACACACACACACACACAAAAACTTTACCACAAAATTGATGTTAATAAGTACTAGTATTAACCTTTATGGTACATTCTTTACCATAAAATTGATGTTAATAAGTACTAGTATTAACCTTTATGGTACATTTATGGTACTTTATGGTACATTGATACATACACATACACAGCCACCAAAAAGAGGTGGTGAAAAAGAAAGTCGCATGATGAATCAAAGCTCATCACAAGCAGCTTAGAAGGTAAATGTTAATATATAGAAGGTGTGCCTTGTCATACACACAAATACAAAACACTAAAATAAAGCAACAAACATTTATTTAACAACATTAGATGCACTTCTTATGTACATAAGAAAAACACATCACATGAGAAGTGTTAAACAGGGAATATTTTAAAAATAGAAATATCATACACAGTCTCACAATTATGTTTGCGGTACATTTGCCAGATTTCAGAACACTTTTGTGTGTCAAAAACCCAGAGATGTATTTCCATGTGATAAATGAAGTGCACATGTGCTTTGTTGTGGACTCAGAACATTTGCAAAGATGGTTCCTAAGCATACACCTTCCAAACATAACCCCATAATGTCATACAGACAAGTGTGTGTGTGTGTGTGTGTGTGTGTGTGTGTGTGTGTGTGTGTGTGTGTGTGTGTGTGTGTGTGTGTGTGTGTGTGTGTGTGTGTGTGTGTGTGTGTGTGTGTGTGTGTGTGTGCTGCTGAACTGCTGCCCTTCGGCCAGAGCCTCTTGACACTTGACTCTTTGTCTTGTCATGTGTCACGTTGAAGAAGGATCATAATCGTCGAGATGCTCTCTCCTCCTGCTTTACACGTTTAATCGGGTATTTGACAAAAAGAGCAAACGTGTGACACCATCACAACGTGTCAGATTACAGTTTCAGTAAAAACCTCGAGACAAGACAGCTGATTTTTTTTAATTTTTTTTATCTGTGTTCAAATGTGCAAAATTTGGGGTTGGAATAGCTTGTCATTGGAGCACTATGTTACACATTGATTTCCATGAGGAAATTAAAGGGAAACCGATTTGGTAGTTATCTCAAAAGAAATAGTGTCGTCTTGTAGGTTTTGTCAGAGGTCAACTGCCTAAGACACTTAAAAACCTCACCTTTAATGCATTGCATTTTTACTGTAGTTTAGATTAAAGAAATTTGATCAGATTAACACAACTGTCATGGTTATTGCTTTTAGAGCATTTTGATGGAAAACTTCCTCATCAACACTGAAATACTCACAGTGGTCCAGAGGACCAACAGTATTTTCCTAAATATTTATGTCACAGCATTTGTGTGACAGATATAATCATAAAGCACCATTACTCAGGAAAATGAGTCATCTTATCAGAGATTAAGGCTTTTTGCAGAGGGATTTTGTTTACCAGGGGAGAATCAATCAGCTATAATGAAATCCTCACCACAGACTGACACATATACAACTGAGAGTGAGAAAGCCATTCCAAATGAGATTATAAACGCACAGAGTTCATCAATCAGACCGCAGACGTTATATTGCCTTTTTCCCATGACTAGACGGTGCCATGCAAGAGAACATATATGTGGTTTTAGCAATGGAAAACTGCTGGTTACACTTATACATGCTTCACTCCAACTGTATTATGGGTATTTTTGTCAAACAATGAATATAATTAATGTACAGTTCACCCAAAAATTATATTTCAGTTATCTCTTGACATACATTCACGTCATTCAAAAAAAAAAGTTTATTTTCCTTTCTGTGAAACATCAAATTAGTTGTTATGACTACTTCCATTCAATTTATTAAATACAAATCTTCTGCTTCACAGCTGTGGTCAACATTCATTCACTTTTAATTTTATGCACTAATAAAAATTCCATGTTTTGGTAAACTAATGAATTACTCTTTAGGAAAGCAGTACATATGTATGCTTGAGTTTATTGACTTGTTCACTATGGCTGAATTACTGTTGCATTTTTATGTGTCTAATATGTGATAATGCTTTGAACATGGTGTGGATCAGCTCACAAACATCTGGAGCAAACTAGATATTTCACATAAAGCTATACGAGACAGCAGATGGTGTGTGTGTGTGTGTGTCTGTGTGCATCAACTTGCACTAAAATGTTACTTTTCATCCTGATCTGCTTAAATCCCTGAAATACACAATTGCCTAAAATATCTCTTTCAAAAAAATAAATATCTTAACACAATGATTTATATGTGCAGTACAGGTTTCTCAGGTTGTATTTCTGAATGCAGCATGTGCCCCCACACATTCCACGCAAGAAAGTTGTGTGGTTTGATATAAGGACTCTAAAAGTGATTGCTGGATGCTACATTCCCCAATCAATACACTAATTCTTCAATTTATAATGCTGGCAATAGCAGAGGAAGGCAGCTCTGATATGGTATTTCTTGGCTCACTGACCAACTTTGACCTCCGGTGTGTGCGTGAGTGTGTGTGAGTGAGCTTAACGTGTTTTCCTGCTTTAAGAAATCGCCCAGAAGCATTGAGAGAGCAGCGCCTGACATTTAAGTTCAGGCCCAAAACCCAAACTGATTAATTCCAGCGAGCACAAGCTCGCCTGCTCTTTTCCCGGGCTCTGTCTTTATGGCTTCAAAATCCTTTCTCTTGAGTGTGTGTGAGTGAGCTTAACGTGTTTTCCTGCTTTAAGAAATCGCCCAGAAGCATTGAGAGAGCAGCGCCTGACATTTAAGTTCAGGCCCAAAACCCAAACTGATTAATTCCAGCGAGCACAAGCTCGCCTGCTCTTTTCCCGGGCTCTGTCTTTATGGCTGCAAAATCCTTTCTCTCTGCTGCCTGATGGACGGCGAGCAACATAAAAGCTATCCGGTGATTTTCTGCTTCTTATTCCTCTCATCTGCTTTATGGGTGAACGCTGTCTCTCGTTCGCCCTGAGGGCATTACGTATTCTCTGATGAGGTGGGCCGTTTATTAACAGACTTAATAAGACATGCTCACAGGTTTCCAATATCAGCTGATTCCCCTTAAACAGGTGTTTGAAGGGATTTCAGAATGTGGAATTAAAGCAGTAATATCATGAGGAATCAAAGTTTTCCTTGATCTTCGGAGATAAAAGAGTTCATTGTTGTATGAAAACATACTGTAAATTTCAGAACTGAAGTTCCCCTCCCCCATTTAAAACATAGATTTATTTGTTTATTTATTTATTTATTTATTTTTAACAAAGTCACAAATCCATTTGTTCAGAAATCCTGCATTCTGGCATCAGAAACATTAACATTAATTGATTACAAATTAAGTGTACAGTATGGGCATGTCTGTCAAACCTGCAGCTCTGCAAATTCTTTGGAATAATTTGAAATTTATTTTAGAAAGATTCAATTTAGAAATTTATTTTAAAGGGGTCATGAACTGAGACACCAAAATTCCCTTGATCTTTTGACACAGAGGTCATTGTACTATAAAAACATCTTGTAAGTTTTAGAACTCAAAACTTTGTCGTCCGATTCTACATCACTGCCTGTTTAGCCACCGATTCTACATCACTGCCTGTTTAGCCCGGCCGACCGATTCTACATCACTACCTGTTTAGCCCCGCCCACCGATTCTATATCACTGCCTATTTAGCCCTGCCCACCGATTCTATATCACTGCCTGTTTAGCCCTGCCCACCGATTCTATATCACTGCCTGTTTAGCCCTGCCCACCGATTCTATATCACTGCCTATTTAGCCCTGCCCACCGATTCTATATCACTGCCTGTTTAGCCCTGCCCACCGATTCGCACATAAGGGGCCCTATTTTAACGATCTAAATGCATGGTCTAAAGCATACGGTGCAATTGCGCTTAGGGCGGGTCCGAATCCACTTTTGCTAGTTTAAGGACAGGAAAAATGGTCGGCGCGCCCGGCGCATGGTCTAAAAGTGTAGTCCCTATTGTCTTAATGAGTAATTGGTGTGTTTTGGGCGTAACGTGCCATAAACCAATCAGAGTCTCATCTCCCATCCCCTTTAAAAGCCAGTTGTGCTCGTTCCATGGCGGGTTCGCTATTTACATGGCGGAATTTAATTTTTCATTTTTAAAAATGTTTGTGTGCTGCTGCGCGTCCCTGTGTGTGTAATAAGCAAAGTGTACGTGCGGTGTGCACCCGTCTATAGGCTCTTATTACTAACGCGCTCTTTAAATAACAAAGAAAAAATATTGCGCCAGACTTTAGACCCTGTTTTAGTTGGTCAATGGCACAGTCTATTTCAGTTGCCTCAAAATAGCAACGCGCCAGCAAATGCACCTGAACACACCTCATTTTCAGACCAGCACGCCCATGGGCACAAATGGGCGCAAATGCATTTGCTATTTAAACAACGCGGCGCAGGACGTGAAAATGACAACTGCGTCGAGCTGAGACTAGCAAAAAACACTTGCGTCGTGCCTGGTGCCGGTGATAGGGCCCATAGTGTTTACGAGAGTGGCAAACACACAGGTCTACGCAGAGATCAAACGATAAAGATGCTCCGAAGACAACAAGATGGTGTGCAGTGCCAAGCTATGGAAAAACAGTCTTTGCATTGTCTTCCTTCTGATCGTAACGTTAGGAAAGTGTGGATGAACTTTATTTTTATATTTTATATTAAGTTCCAGACCACGTCAGTAAGAACTCGATCTTTTGTTCACTTCATTTTACCGCAGATTAGTTTACAAATAAGGCACAATTCGACACGGGATTTTCAAAAAGTTTGAAACTAAAAGATGAGACTGTGCCGACTATATTGGATCTGACAGTAATGCCACACCACACAAGTGTGAGTAACAGTTTTTATTACGTGATCACTATTGCTTTGTCTGTTAAACAGATTGTTTGATATGTACTTATTGTATTTATGCATTTTTAACCTAAATCACAGCAGCGTCCATCTGTGAAGGATGTAGACTGTCAAATATACACAAGCCAATCATAGCAGTGGGTGTTTACTTCCAAGTCTACAATCCCCCACGCCTATCCAAACAGAGCGTTCTGATGAGGGGGTCAAAAACAGGACAGAAAATAGATTATTACTTCTGAATTATGATGCTTTTTTTTTTGTAAAAATCTTGATAACATTATAAGTGGACCTCAGAAAACAGTATAAAATAACAATAATAAAAAATAAAAAAAAAACAGGCAGTTAATGACCCCTTTAAAAAGATCACTGATCATTTAAAAAAGAAAAAGAAAAAAAAAGGTAGCCTAGAAATAAAGACACCTGCTCAGTCCACTTCATGTTGTACTGTCCCTATCGCTTAACCTCATAAACCGTTCAGCAGCAGTTTCTTTAATAGCTAAAGCTGTGGTATCATTTGTAGGGACCATGGAAAAGCTGAAGCCCAGCAATGCTGTTGGACTTTAACACATCTCTGGAACAGGAAGAACAACACTCATAGGGTCACATGCACTATATTGTTGATCTCTTTCTCTGTCTGTGTTTGTATGTGATGGACAGAAAAGGGATGTGTGAGAGCAAATAAACAAACAGCCAAGTTTGCCCTGCTGGATTTTCCTCTTTATCTATATTTTGTCTTCTGACATGACTGGATGTGTATAACAGAACCAGGAACACATATATTAAAGCCCAGCATCAGCAGCTTGTCTTTTGGTTGATCTTGTCATGCAGTGAGCTCTGTTCTATTATTGTCTATATTGTCCATATAAATACAGCTTTTTTTCTCATCCTATCCTCCATCTTGGATAAGCTTGTTGCTATCCATTGTGGGATTGCCTTCTTCATTGTATTGATAGTATTAAATTCTATGGCAGCATATTGTTGGTGACCTTTTGGTTCACCCTTGACTTAAAGGGATAGTTCACCCAAAAATTACAATTCTGTCATTAATTATTCACCCTCATGTCATTCCAAACCCCTAAGACCTATTTTTATATATCTTATTTGCTCCGTGTCACCCTAGTGCAATTTTGGAGAGTATCACCACGCATGCGTGCTTTCCTCTGAAAGTGGAAGTGAAGTGACGTGTGGCCAAGTATGGTGACCCATACTCGGAATTTGTGCACTGCATTTAACCCATCCAAGTGCACACACACAGCAGTGAACACACACACACACCATGAACACACAGTGGGCAGCCATATTGCTGACAAGCTCCCTTGTTGTTTTTTAACAGAAGCCTTCGCATTTTAGCGAATCAGCGCGTTGTATTCAGGTCAGGTGACAAGGCTACTTTCACTTTGACAAGACGTGCTAGCTGAGAGGAGTTTCATCAAAGCTTACTAAAAGTGATCGAGGATGGATAATTTCGACGAACTTGATGAACCTGTGATATCTTCTTCAGGGCAAAAAAGGAAAATAAAAGCTGAAATGTTTTCAAGGAACCTTGCAAAAGCAGCACGTTACAATGGTGAGGGAAAAGCGCCGTGTATTGCGTGTAATCACATCCATACAGTTTATGATCACAACAACAACAACGTTTGTCAGGCGTCTATGTTGTCATCTGAGGAGATTACAAAGATTAAAAGAGTGTTTTTTTTTTTTTTAACTCTAAAACATGAAATGTGGAGTTATCTGCTTTTGCTATAAAACAAACTTTTAATATGTAAAAAAAAAACATACTTTCAATGAACTTTAATTACCTGTAAATTACCCGTATTTGTTTAAGTTATCATTACTTAATCAAAACTAATGATTTTTGGTTTTTGCTAATGAACTCTTCATATACTGTCAGAATAGGGTGGCGTATGAGAAAAGAGTTTGTGCACAGGCCAAAAAAAATTTCCCTGACGTAAGCGAGGTGAAGGGATGAATGGATGGAAAGAGGGAATATGTGAATACTCATGCTATCCTCTCACTGGGGCTAAAAGGACCTGAGGGAAGCCTGCTGTCTTCACCGGAAGGTTCAGTTCTAACATTTTGTAAGGAAATTACAAGGTTAAAACATTTAAATAAATAAATGTTCACAATAAGATCGATAACATGTATTCAGAAAACTGATATAGTGAATTTTAATTTCATGCTGACTGTAATGTGGTGTTTGGGTTTTGGTTCATGTTCATGTTTTCATGTCTTTTATTTTGTAATTGTTTCACCCTGTTTGTGTCATGCTTCCCTTGCCCTCATGTATCTCTGCCTTGTGTATGTGTCATGTTCTGATTGGTTGTCCTAGTCATGTGTCTTGTTTCCCATAGGTTTGTTCTTGTCATGTGACCCTCTTGTCTGCTATAAGTAGCCCTCATGTTGCCATTGTCTTTCGTCGTGTATTCTGTAACGAATCATCCACTGAAGGCGAGCGTAGTGAGAACCCAAGTGCAGTTTTGTTTACAGTGATCCAAACATCCAAACATAATCCAAACAAGATACACAGACTTGACTTGACGAGGCATGAACAGACTTGACTAGGCATGAACGGATTTGATGAGGCATGAACGGATTTGACGAGGCACAAACAGACTAGACTCACCGACAACGGGTTACAACTTCAATACACGACGAAAGACAATGGCAACATGAGGGCTACTTATAGCAGACAAGAGGGTCACATGACAAGAACAAACCTATGGGAAACAAGACACATG
>NW_015549571.1:2764021-2764519 GCF_001515605.1 Sinocyclocheilus anshuiensis
ACTGACTTAAAAAAAAAAAAAAAAACTCTATAGGCTGCTCACTCAGTTATATATTATTATGTATCCGTTCAATAATTAAGCACAGCCAATACACTTCTGTACAAATACTATTATGAAGATACATTTTTTTCCCCTTTCATTTTCTGACCTAAATAATAGAGGTGTGTAATTTACTGAGGTAGTGTCTAATTGGACCAACAGGAGACGACAGTTGACAGTTATGGCAGCTGTCTTCACACAATCAACTTTGGCCTGAACTTTGAACCCCCAATTCAACTAATACCTTCAGCCAAACCCCTTCTCTTCATAACAACTGTGACCAATTAAGCTTGCCAATTATGAAATCATATATAAAATATCCTCCCCCCTGCTGTGAGTTGTGCCTCATTGGACTCTCCTCTTGTGAAGGTGGACGAAATGATGGGTCCCCCCATGCTATGCTGGAAGAGGGGGGGGCGGTAATGATCACTAAACATCCCTGGTCAATTACAGCAGGAG
>NW_015549571.1:2764986-2767981 GCF_001515605.1 Sinocyclocheilus anshuiensis
TCCTGGTGTGTGTGTGTGTGTGTGTGTGTGTGTGTGTGTGTGCGTGTGCGTGTGTGTGTGTGTGTGCGTTAAGAGAGATGATAATGTGACGAGTAGATGGGTTCAGGGCTCTTGAAATTATTCAAATTAGAATATTCACTTTCCAAAAGTAACCTGACAGAGGCTGATGTTTATGGATGTCTCCATGTTCGTTATTCATGTAAAAATAGATAACGAGCTAAAGATAGGGTTACATCTTTACTTCCAGTAGCACATTAACTGCTGTTCAATTTTGTTTGGTGAAATATATGGCTATTGTGAGTGTTTCCCAAGAATTTTGTGGTGACATTTTTATATTTTGCTCCTGATTTAATCAGTAAGCCATTATATAGAGATGCAAAGTGAATACATATAAAATAACTACTGCATTGGAGAAGCATTGACAAGCTTTAGCCTCTAAATAGTAAAACAAATCCAAACTGACTGGTTTTATTCATATAATAAAATATTATTTAGAACCACTGAATCAACTTAAACACATTACTGTATGCCAACAAAACTCAGATAACAAGGAGTTGTTTTTTTTTAATTAGTCTTTTCTTTGTTACTGTGTATTAATTGTTTATTGCCGTTTATTACAATAACTTGTTTAATACAGTTTTTTTTTTTTAATCCTCATTTGGAGAGTCCATTTCTAATTCTCTTGGGAAGGACAGAGATGCAGATATTTGGGATACATAATTCATTGAGAATTTGGATTATTGGAAATAACCTTTAGTGAAGGGTGTCTTTCTTAGTGTGTGCTCCGTGCAAATCTGACACTTTAACCTGCGAAACACGTCTCCTTTTAAAGGACAAAATTTAAGGGTGCACACATCACTAAACTTTATTTCTTTGAGAATTAAAAAAAAAAAACTAGGATGTAAAATTAAGGGAGAAAAACAATAACTGACTCATAGAAAGCAAATTAACTTTACTATTCTTTACAAAGTCTATTATGACACCTTGTCTCTAGTGTAACATAAACCTCCAGGCCATTGCAGTGAAAGAGTATAACCCTGACACAATGTCCTCTATCCCTGGAGACAGCAGACCCTCTCCACGCACACGCAGGTAAATTACCCTGAGGAACAGCAGCCCTTGAAGTTTAGGATGGGGAATAATGCAACCATATTGTGCGGACCCCTGAACTGACCTGTTTATGGAGGCGTACAGGCAACACATTGGAAGAGCGTCCTCATCAGAGTGAGTCTGTTCAGTTCCAGCATTAAAGAGGGCAGAGGCAGACACACTGCCTGGGTGGTGACCCTAATCTAGGGGAGAGGAAAAGAAGGCTGCTGGGGTGAAACTGGTCAGCTGAACTGAGCCAGTGCATACAGAGATTGACATTAAAACATATGGGCACACATACATCTAGAACACAAGCATTTTTTTTTTTACAGTATAACATAGTGTGTGATATTATTATTAATTTATATATAAGTTGTTCCTGTTTTTCTTAGTATAGACTAAAAACAAATTAAATCCCTTTAATATCTTAATTGTTTGCTCTAGACAGCAATGGCATTAAACAGATTTTTGAGAAAAATCTCAGATTCTTCAGATTTTCTTGAGAAAAAAAAAAACCCTAGTAATCTAAAGTGTCTCCTCTGATGATTCATAGATCTCTGTTTATTTATGTATTTGTTTATTTTTCACATAAGGGCATCCCCAGAAGGAGATTTTGTCTGATTTAGCTCACTTTTGGGTTTTATTTAGTTCACTTCTGGGTTTATTTTGTCCTAGTAGGTTAAGTAGGTTAACCGGTTAATCAAGGTGCTTTCTGATAATATATCAGTGGCATCGTTTTATAAATGTTATGACAAATGGCCTAACCCAGGGGTGTTCAGTATTGTTCTTGGGGTTTAACTTCAGCCAATCAAATCTTCAAGATCACTAGACACATCCAGATAGGCATGTTAAATCTAAAATTTACAGGACATTGACTTGTCCAGGAGCAGGATAGAACATCACTGGACACACCCTAACACAATATCATTTAAATGAATGAATGAATGAACGAACGAACAAACGAACGAACAAATAATACATACATATGGGTGATTCTATAATTGGAGATACATTTGGCATTGCAGAAAGTTAAGAAAAAAAAAACTTTTCACTAACAGATTATTATTGAAAACATATTTATTTTTTAATAATTCAGTGCTTGCCAAACACAAGTTACTTCTTTTTTTTTTTTTTACTTTTAAAGGGGTGGTTGATTGCGATTTCACTTTTTTAATGTTAGTTAATGTGTAATGTTGCTGTTTGATCATAAACAATATCTGCAAAGTTACGAAGCTGAAAGTTCAATGCAAACGGAGATATCATCTTTTAAAATTCTGGCAGTTTAATGCATACAAAAACGACTGGTAAGGGACTACAACGAGTTACTTCCCAGGTTCGTTACGTCAAGAACCCAGAATTTTACATAAACCCCGTCTCCGGGAACACGCAGCAAAGGGGGCGAGGCCATGCCTCTAGAGAAGAGGAAGAGAAAACTCGGGGTGCACGTAAAAAGGGGCAGGAGGGACGTTTAGACGCACGCTAGAGGCGATTTAGCCAATCACAACACACTGGGCCAGCTAATCAATCAGAGCCCATCGTGTATTTCTGAGGGAGGGGCTTCATAAAAGCAGGAAATGATCAGCGCGTTCAGAGGAGAAGGGACAGAGAGGTGTGGAATAAAGGTAAATTATGTGAAAAATAATGCGTTTTTTAACAAACGAAGCATTAACACATGTTAGACTGCACCCCATAAACACAATCAAGCCTATAAAAAAAACAGTCAACCACCCCTTTAATACATTAACTAACATTAACTAATGGAACCTTATTGAAAAGTGTTACCTTACTATTAAATATCAATATATTATTTTTATTCACTTCTATGTAACAGAATCAAATATAAGTTGTTGTTGTTGTTTTTTGACTAATTATCCAAATAATGTATAGTCCTACAAAGCTATTATTA
>NW_015549571.1:2769370-2770196 GCF_001515605.1 Sinocyclocheilus anshuiensis
TGATCAGCGCGTTTCTCAGAGAAGGGACAGAGCGGTGTGGAATAAAGGTAAATTATGTGAAAAATTATGCGTTTTTTAAAAAACGAAGCATTAACACATGTTAGACTGCACCCCATAAACACAATCAAGCCTATAAAAAAAACAGTCAACCACCCCTTTAATGAAAACACAGATGTCTTTATGGTATTGTTTGTCAACTCTGTTACGGACAAATTAGTCAATGTGTAGAAATAACAATAAATCATAACAGGAAAAATCATTCTTGTTTCATTAGACATTCCATCACTTCAAACTGAGATAATATTTCACCTATGCATACCTTTAAAAAAAAAAAACACCTATGTCTTCAGAGAACCGTCCACTTGGAGCAAATATTTTTCATCTGAAAATGTATTATATGCAATATCCAGTTAAAAAAAGAAATGTTGTTGAAATATTATAAGGATGCAAAAATAAATCAATAATGTTTATTAGGATTTTAAAAAACAAATGTATTGTTTTTTGTGAAAATAGTTCATAAACAGAGTTGACCTTTTAAGTAACAGAATTGTAAAGTAACAGAATTGGCAATTGTCCGATGGACTGTCAATTCTGTTACCGCATTGTCAGCATTGTTACTCTACCTTGGTAACAGAGTTCGACTAACATAATTGACAATTTTCTTTATTTTTTGCCAAAAACTCCACTTGCTAGCATAAATGCTAAGAGCACATGGCACTAATGAAATCATGATTAAAAGACTTTTAAATAACACAAAGTGTGATCAATGAAAAAATCTGTTTTCCTTTTGATATTGTGGTAACAGATTTGACACTTTATAAAATAA
>NW_015549571.1:2770252-2774204 GCF_001515605.1 Sinocyclocheilus anshuiensis
AGACTTTTCAGTGCTTCAGATCTTAACTGTGAGGGAAAGTGACATAATTTCTTGTATCTTACATAGTTATGCGAGATAATTCCACTAATTTAAAGGCAAAGTATGGTACGGTAACAGAGTTGACGCAAGATTTACAGACACACATTTTTATAAGAAAAAAGTTATTTAAAAAAATAATAATGTTGTAGAATTAGGCAAATGACTCTTTAGGGATTTTATAAATAAAATGAATGAAATATTACAAAAAGAAAAGTACAATAAAATATTTTGATTACACAATGATACATGATGGAAAAAATGCACTGACTAATTCAGACAACAAGAAATCATGATTTTCAGCTATTTAAGACACTTTTTGCAAAAAATATTATATTGTTATGGACTGTAACATCTTATAATTCATAACAACGAGTAACACAGTATTAGAATAATAAAAAAATATAACCATTTGAAAAAATCAGAAAAAAAAATAATGACTTCGGACACCAAATGTACCTGCAATTATAGAATCACTCATATATACATGCATACACACACACACACACATACATACATACATATATACATACAAAAGCATAGGTGTCCTATTTACCCTACATGCTCTGGTAAGTTCTTTATTTAATTTATTTTTCTCTGCTACAAAACACCTTTCAGTTGTCAGTGCAGTGTTTGCAATCTCCATCGTCCAGCAGTGGGCCTTAACACACTCTGACTCTCTCTCTCTCTCTCTCTCTCTATATATATATATATCTCTATCCTTCCTCACAAGCCTGGTGGCAGAAAAATATCCTGTCTATCTCTTCTGGTCTGATCTTCTGAATTCGATTTAGCACTCTTTGAATTGTAACAACAAGATGTCCCATTTCCACCTACTCTCTCTCTCTCTACTAATATCTAGAGCATTAAATTGGTTCAATTGACCAAGGCATCTGTAAAGCGCGTGGCTCTAAATGTGTGATAAGGGTTTGGGCTCAGTGGGCTCTTAAGGGTCTCTCTGAAGTGTTCGTCCCATCATCTGTTAACGTGGATACTGAGAAAATCCAGGATAAAGTGTTCATGGATTTCTGGGAGCTTTAATAGTGTCTCTAAAACCTGCACTTGTGTATTTGTGTGTTTCTCTGGGTTATTGTGCAGGTTTTATTGGGGATGTTCAGGTGGTTACTGAAATTAACTAACAGTTAAACTTGTATAGATGAGATAATACAGCTGAGCATGACTGTGTGTAGGAGTCAAATAATATGGTCTGGGGCCTGTGCAGTTCAGCAAGAATGAGTTGTAGGAAAAAATGGCAATGAATTTTATAATGAGAAAATACTTATGTTGAAGTGTTGATTGGGACTGTTTAAAATTATATTGTGAGTGGTTTGTAATTAAGAGGCAAGATGCTGAAGAAAAACAACAACAACAACAAACATTGTAACTATTTAAATCTAAAATAAATGTAAATGAGAACATAAATCAAAAGAAGTGGTTTTATTCAAACGCCTGTGCAGAATAGAGTCTGTACATTTGAAGACAAAATATGTTTATGAAACTAAATCAAAATTTTCTCAAGAAAATCTAGTCAGAGCAGTGAAACATTGCACTGGCCATGTGCTCAATGCTGCATACAAGCTGTTTGTGCATCTGGTGTTGCTTCATTGATGAAACAGGTTCAATACAAAAAAAGTTACATAATAGCACTATTGAAATTTAACTTATTAGCTTCACTACTTGCACACTACTGTAAAACCTGTTCATTTTTCTATACTTCCTAAGCTTTCTGCAATTCCTATAATAAACTAAAATCTTGGACAGGTATAATCTTAGGATCAGATTGATCCTCATTGAGAGACCACAATTCTGGTCACATTTCGGGGACCAGTTCCCACTATTAACTATGACTTTTGCCTCAATAAACTGTCATTTGCTACTTATTAATAGCTAGTAAGGTAGTTGATAATTTGGTCATGAAGAATAGGTGCTTTGTAAGTACTAACAAACAGCCAATAGTATGCATGCTAATGAGCAACTAAAGTGTAATCAATTCTGGTAAACAAGCACGAGACAACAGTGTTAAAAAGATGTATTAGTTTTATTTTAATTCTCCCTAGATGTCTACAACCAAGTGTATGCACTTTGGTTCTACATGCAAAATCTACTCTGATATGCAGGTCTCAAAAAGCTGTTTCTTGCGACAGGAATCTGAATATGAAAATAAAGTGAAGTGCTCTTAATAAACAGGATTTCCATCAATCCCGAGTTGTTAAGAGGACAAAGAGGTTGTGCCTTTCTGAGGAAGGAATCAATAAGTGTTAAAAGGGAATATGTCTTCAGCGCTGACATCTCGTGACATGCCGTTCTTGTCTTATCATCTTTGCGAGACAGACAGCAGGAGAGCAGGCAGGTCTCAATCGGGAAAGGAGAGAACTGTCATTCCACATCAGCAGCTGTTACAACCCGCACAACCCCGAGCATGGCTTTCCAAACACGCCGTTAAATATTCCTGCAGGACTTTGGCCTCCGAGAGCAGCCGGCAGCCCTCGACTCCGATATTGCGCTCAAATTGGCAGGCGGAGCGTGTGAACCGCGAGGGGAGCCTGAACAGGGTAACCTATCCCTCCTGGCCTCTCGGGAGCCACTTGGCCAGCTTTCATCCACATAATTATAATAAATTTGACATTTCATAGATAATATTGATTTCTTTATTTTAGCATTTCACCGTAGGTGACAGTCCAGCGTCAGGAATGAAATTTCTATCGATCTTTCAGGCATTAATCCCTCATGTGTATGTGATCATTTTTATAAGACCTTTTACTGCGTATAAATCAATATTTCATATCTGCGGCCGTACCAGAGGAGATGTCATATTTGTAAACTGCGGCTTGACACCAACAATTCTCTTTCTTGTTCGGCTGCAACTGTGCAAGACCAGTCAATTTGAGAGGTTGCAGATGGAGGAGAAATATTGAAAGGAGAGAGAGCCGATGAATTCTTTCCGCTTATCCAAACAGACATAATTATTCCCGCTTAATGATGAAATGGCATATTTGGAGGGAATCGGAGAGCGTGCCGGTGGGTGGTAACTGATGAATAATTAAAACGAATTGGTGAACTGTTTTGATTGATTAGCTCTCTCCTGTACTGAGGAATATTGACCACAGCACTAATTTGACTGCTAATTTCTTCCTTTTTGTTCTTAACTAGTCCTGCAGTGTGTTTTGCTGTCAAAACGTTCTCAAAGCACAAAGACAAGTGCTAATATCCTGTTAGCATTCTAATGAATTTTGCAAGCATCTTACTTGAATTTAAATGAATGGTTTTCCCCAACACATCTGTCATCATTTAGCCATGTTGCTCCACAGCTTGCATGAGTTGCATTTTCACTCTGTGCATGGCAGAATGTCCGAGCTGATATTTTACAGATCTATTTCCTTGACATTCCCTTTTTCTTGACAAACTATAGTCTACATGAAGTGCAATATATTAAACTCACCATTCTGCACATTTTGTATGTCTCTCATATCTGACACATTCAGTTCATGAAACTCTTTCCTAACCAGCTGATGATCTAATCAGGTGTGTTTAAGGGAGACATAGAACATGTGCAGAACAATGGATCCCCAGGACCAAAACTGAAAACCACTGCTATGTTATACATTTTTTTAACCTTACCGCAAGCCACAGCTCTCAGATCTCAGTTAGTTTCAAAATGTTCCAACATGTTTATATTATTGTGCAATACAATGATGACTGATAAACATTTGATAAACGTTCCTCTAAGCCTGATGTATATTTGATACTGTATTTTTTTTTTACATGAAAAAAAAAAAGTGATGCATGTATAATCAAGTCTAAGTTGTTGTAGCACAGTTAATGTTCATCTTTAAATATTACTTATAAAATAAATGTTATTCTAACATATATATATATATATATATACACTGTATATATATATATATATATATATATA
>NW_015549571.1:2774323-2779479 GCF_001515605.1 Sinocyclocheilus anshuiensis
GAGTAAAGAGTAAAGATTTAACAGAAAAAAACACGGGTACCATGACCTGAAGATTTCAGAATTTTTGCTTAAAATAAACATAAATCAGAAGACAGAAGGCATGTAGTGGCCTGTATACAACAGGTTTTTCAGCAATATTTTGAACATGTTGATCATTTAGGGTCCTCAGAAATTAGCGTATCAAATGGGTGAGTTGAAACACATTATTTTACAAACCATTCCAAACTGGAAGAATTTTCACATGAGTGAGGTTAGCAGTGTGTTAATTTAGCTTCCTATAGATTTTCCTCTAGAACATTTTCCTTCCAACCTTTTGTTTAGAATCGAAAAATATATTTTGGAATTTTGAGCACTGTAGTTTACATTACATTTCTAAGCATTTGAACAGCTCTGTCTGTTTTTATTATCTATAAAAGGTGGGGGGTTTTTTTCTGTTTTTTTTTATCAAAACGCTTTAGGCTCACCTTCAAGAAATCAAGCCGTAAGACTGTAAAAGACTGCATTGATGCACAGTTTAAAGAGAACAACATCTTTGCACATTGCACACTGCCGATGTAAACATGTCAGGTATGCAGACTCATAAAGACTTATTGAAATGCAATAAGACATTAGAAATAAAGCATGCAATAATTATTTGAATGAAAATTTTTTTAATCATTTATAAGAGTGGAAATTGTCATAGTAAGAAATCCCAGGTTTGATAGATAGTGACAAAATCTTCACTTTCGGATGAACTATCCCATTAATGGGTTCTAAGCATGGAATATGCTGAAAACAAAACAAAATTAGAAAAAATTCTGCTGAATCTTTATATTGTTTCCAACAGAATTAAATTCACTTATGGCACATGCAATGGACCTTCCCTCATAAATCATTTCAAACCTTTCTTTTGTGAGATATTTCACTGGGAATCCAGGAGAAAATGCACAAGTGTTTGGAGGAAAATGCGATCACCTGAACACAGCAGACACATGACCTTTTCCTGCTTTTTCCAGAACATGTCCCTCTCCTCACAGCCGCGGCTCCCCGAGAACCTTCGGCAAAGGCCAGTCCATTAAGAGCATATGCTAATTCCACCATCTTTGCCTAATTGATGCTATTTTACCAAGTAAACAAGACTTCTGTCTACTGCAGATCTGTTTCTGCCAGTGAGGAAATCTCAGCAGCACTTTTCACTATAATTTCTCCACAAAGAAACTCTGCTATTGTTGGGCCATTATTGCAAATTATACAGTTTTTCCTTCTGAGACAGGAAGTGCTATTCTCTCTTTTTAAGGCCATGCTTCTCTTTTTGTCTCTCTTATGTTCATCTTTTTTTTCTGTCTCTCTCTCTCACACGAGGAGGTGTTGGAGCGTGTGTGTTAAAGCAGGATGACAGACGTGTTACACAAGTGTGACACACAACACCATGGTGATTTGTCAATCGCATTGGTGCCCCCAACAGAGATGTGCTGTGCAACACTACACAAGAAGCAACACACGAAAACATCACACACAAGCCCATAAACTCCTAAATCTAGTGAGCTGCCTACCCAGACAGAAGCAGCTGCTGCTGATGTCAAGGCTGTTCCAAAAAGCATTAAAAAACATAATTTAGAAGTTTTGATAAAATAGTTTTTTAAAGAAAAATTAACAAATTTACCCAATATGGTACATATTTATTAGCTTTGTTACAGTGTTGTTAGCTTAGCAGCATGCTAACGTTAAATTCAATTGGAATCAACTGTGAATCATGTGGACTTGCTGACTATGTAGTGATCCTAATCCATCACATTCTGAGGTTCAGTTTCTAGACAGTACACAGGCAGCTCACTAGGGTTTAAAATAGAGCTTCTGTCTCTCTTTCCCCCTCCTTGAGATCCATTTTTCTCTCTCAGCCAACGATGCTACATTCTAATTTCTCTTCTCTATCAGAAATCCATCTTCTCTGACACTCTGTAAAGTCCATTTGTTCAAGATAATGCTGATGTATCTGCTGTCTACTGACTTTTGAATCTCCTGTTCCTAACATTGGAAAATAAAACAAAATAGAATGACCAATCAGATTGCTACTTTTTAATGTCACTTTACAAAATGTTTAGAACTCTCTCTTTCTCTCTCTCTCTCTCTAGCAGATTATCACATCTCATTTGTTACTTCTCATCTTTTTGAAAAGTATTTGAATAGAAACTATTTTTCACTCTGCCTCTTGGTTGTCACTATGGTTTTCAGTAACAATACCAGGACAGACAACGATTTAAATGAAGAACACAACAAAATAAATAGTAAGGGAAATAAAATTTAAAAAAATACCCATCAGAAAAAAAAGTAACGCATTAAAGTAAAACATGTCACCTGTTACTAAATGCACCTAGTAGTAACATGGGAGACATGATTTCATGAGTACATTACTAGATTTAAGAAACAAACAAGCAAACAAGCAAATAAGAATGCACAAAGTTGTGACATCTCCCTAATAAAGTTTCCTGTAAGCACTATTGTGGTTATTTCAGTCATTTTGGTTCATTGAAGTCTTGTGCATTTATATATTTCATATTGTTTGCATCACACTCTAAGCACATGCTTTTACTCAAAACAACTTACAAATGAGGACCGTCAAACACAGTACCAAGTTTAAAGCGGGCCCACAAACTAGATTAGAGCACAAGCTGGAGCCTGAAGTAAAATGCAGAAAATAAGAGAGAAAGAAAATGTGTATAAATGAAAGCCAAGAATAGATAATCTGAGCAATGCTCAAATCATTAATTATATCACTCTACAGGGGAGACCGGAGATGGCTGATTTTTGATGGTTGTGCTTGAGCATCAGTAACTCAGTGGCTGTTTGTGCTAGAGGTTTCAAATTTTGATACATGGTAGCCACATTTATATACTATAATTAGAATACACATGTGTACTGCAGAATCACAGATTATGGGAGGTAATGTCAAATACAAAGAGTTCTGTTGTTACAATCTACCCCACTACTGGGGGGAGCTGTAACACTAGCTGGGAATAAATATACCAATGTGAGGTAATTTGCTGAAATAACATCCACTCTATCCCATTTTTGCATAAATATATTTGAAGAATAAAAGAAAACTGTTTTGAACAATGTGAAACATTTAAACTAACAAAAAAACATTATATTGTAACTTTAACTGTAGCTCAAACCAAACCAAAACAAAAAATGCCCGCGTGTTTGTGTGGGTGTGAATGTACTGTAGTGTGAATGTACTGTAGTCTTGTCACATAAGGGTTCAGTCAGTATGTTTCCATAATCCACCTATTTTGATGTGAATTTTGAGATATAGCATAAAAACGCTGGATGGAAACATCAAGATGTGCATAAATTCTTATGATGTGCGCAAAAGACTTGTGCATTAAATGTAAGCTTTTTTTTAATCTGGTAGGAAGACATGCGCATAAACCTTGATATGCAACAAAAAACTCATGTGACTTTGCCTCAACAGAGGATGTGATCGATAACTGGACTCACTGGAATCATCATAGGGGTTGGTTGTAACATGTTTAATAAACTCTAACAACTATCCCCAACCCAAACAGCCATAACATAGAAAACTGTCTTAGCATGTGGGTTTGAAGTTAGCATAAATAGCAAAGCGTCAAATTAAAGTAGAGAAATATCTGCTTCAGGTCATGTTAATAAATTCATCCACAACTCAATGATTGCTATGCAAATATGTTACTTTCTTAGCTGAAAATCTTTTTTTTTTTTTTTTTTGGTCATAAATTCAACACATTTGCTCACAGTCACTGCAATTACTCATGTTAGCTCAAAAAGAAGAGAGGAGTGTATGATATTGATGATGTTTCCACAGCTCTTTTCTGACCTGTCAAACTTGCAGTGTTACATCTAACCCCGTGTTACAACACTCCCCGGTCTCCCCTGTTCTTGGTATATGTCAAAATTGCCTCAAGTTGCCTATTTTTATTTCTCTGAAGAAATTTTAGCTGCTTGTATGATGATTGGATCTAAGGACTAAGCCAAATATGGATTGTATTTTAATATGTAATCCTCCAAGAAATGTCAGCCAATAAAGAGAAAGTGAATATTTGCAATAACCTGTTTATTCTCTTCGTATGTACAACATATATCAAGTGCAGCAATTAAGAATTGGACGAGGGCCACCTTCTGCATAATACCATGCAGGGAGAGATCCAGGAAGATGAATGATCTGACCCTGGTGCTGGTCCCACACAGTGGTCTCTGTCCAGCAGACAGTATACCAAAACTGAGAACCTACGACGGAGAGTGTGGCAATTACACACTTTTTTTTTTTTAAGGAGAATAATATGATTATGAAACTCTGTATTCTGAAAGAGCAAACTGTAAAATTATTTATACAAGACATCTGAATGCGAAGAGACCTTGCAAGTGACTGTCATGTTCATTTGCACAGATTTTAAAGGATTATTCAAACAGTATATATATATATATATATATACACAGACAGACACACACACACACTGTAAAAAGTCATTATGTAGGTTTGTAGATTTTATTAAATGTATTATGTAAACTTTAAATTAATTTATTGTTTTTTATATATTTATTTTTAATTAAAACTATTTGTTTGTAAATGACAGGAATAAAACCTACTCAGTTATGTTGTTAATGATTTAGCTATTATTTTTTAATCATTCCAAATAGAGAGAATATTAAATAAATCCAACATGATTGAAATGAGCTGTTTTCAGTTTACAAGCATTTCCTGTTACAACGAGCTTTTGCATCAGCTTTTTTGTAGATAATTTTTTTGTAGATTACTAACATTATCTTAACAAATGGGAAACGAGCAACACTGTGTAATAATGGATGTAGTCAGTGTCCGATCTTGGGCAACAAATTCTTATTTTGTGGCCTAATGTTAATGTTATATCTATGTCAAGTATTGGCTCCGTACGTGAAATAGGGTGTTGCTCATAAAGCATGAGAAATCATGTTTTACACCGATTAATGGCTGAAGGGGTTAATTTTAAATATATTTAACGTTAGCGCTGCCATTGAACAGTGTGCAAAAACGTTCCAGGTTACGTATGTAACCCTAGTTCCCAGAGGAAACGAGATGCTGCTTCGGAGAACGCTTTGGGAACGCCCCTGTGTTCCCACGCTCTGAAACATGTGTTTAATCCGTCCTAGGGAATCCCGGGTGT
>NW_015549571.1:2779526-2781386 GCF_001515605.1 Sinocyclocheilus anshuiensis
GTGGAGACAGCGGCAGCTTCTGAATTGAGAAGGAAGCGCTCGCAGGGATGCAGGAAGTATGGCAACGAGATGCAGCGTCTCGTTCCCTCTGGGAACTAGGGTTACATACGTAACCTGGGACGTTCCCCTTCAGGAATTCACGCCGCGTCTGAGAAAACTTTGGGAATGAGTATGCCCACGCCACCATACTGACAAATCCCTCCCCATTGTGGAACAGCACAGCTAGGCTGAGAGAACTGAGGTGCCAGGAGTGGCATCAAGGTCAAGGCTATAAAACCTGATGAAGGTCAGAGGGGTGGACCATCCCGCAGCATTGCAAATATCGTGCATCGATACACCGGATGAGAAGGCCGCCATACCTCTAGTGGAATGAGCCCTGAGCCCCAGACGCGAGGGGAGACCAGAAGACTCGTATGAAGTAGTGATAGCATCCACTATCCACCTGCTGAGGGTCTGCTTGTTCGCAGGAAGACCCTTCTTTTAAGGACCGTAGCAGACAAATAGCTGGTCCGACTTTCTCCACAGGGCAGCTCTGTGGACGTATGTGTCCAGTGCTCACACTGGACACACACAATTTAACTTTTCCTGGTCAGAGTCACGAAAGGGAGGAGGACAGAATGCCTGTAGAATGACTGGCCGTGGAACAACAGAGGACACCTTTGTGACATACCCCGGCCTGGGGTACAGAAATGCTCTCGCCATACCAGGCACAAACTCGAGACATGATGGGGCCACTGACAGGGCCTGCAGGTCACCGACTCTCTTCAAGGAAGAGATGGCTAATAGAAATACAGTCTTAACTGTAAGAAATTTCAAAGAATCCTCTTCCAGGGGTTCAAAGGGAGCTTTCGAAAGGGCCTCTAAAACCACAGCCAAATCCCAAGAAGGCATTCTTGGGCGTACCGGAGGCCTCAGCCTCTTGGTACCCAGGAGGAAACGTGTCACTAATGGGTTCCTCCCCAGAGACTGCTCGCCCACATGAGCGTGATGAGCAGCAATAGCTCTCTCTAGAACTCCCGGGAGCAGAGCAATCGGGGGGAAGGCATACAGACGAAGCCTCGGCCACATCTGTACCATAGCAGCCAGCCACAGCAGAGCTGGATGCATAAGGGAGAACCACAGGGGACATTGTGAGGTCTCTCGAGACGCAAACAAGTCTACCTGGGCTCGACCGAACTTCTTCCAAATCTGCTCCACCACCTCGGTGTGGAACTTCCATTCCCTGGGCCTCAGCCCCTGCCTCGACAAGATGTCTGCTCCCTGATTGAGGTGGCCAGGGATGTACACTGCCCTCACGGAGAGCAGTTTCCCCTGGGACCACAGAAGGATCTGGCACAGACCCCCCTGCCGGTTGATGTAAGAGACCACCGATGTGTTGTCTGTGCGAACAAGCACATGATGGCCTGTCAGGTCTGGGAGAAATTGCTTCAATGCTCAAAACACGGCCAGCATCTCCAGGCAGTTGATGTGCCACATGAGATGGGGACCTTCCAGCAGACCCTGGGCGGAGCGGCCCTAGCAGTAGACAGACATGCCTGCATTGTGGTCGAATCCCACACTACGCCCAGATAAGTGGTCCTCTGTACTAGAGAAAGCACACTTTTCTTTGCGTTTAGTCTTAACCCCAACTCTTTCATGTGAGCGAGAATGACATCTCGATAGGCGGATAGGCGGAGCGTCGAGCCCGTTCCCCGGGGGAAGAAACCGCAGAGCGCGCTTCCGATCCCAGAGAGCGGACACCGGATCTGGCAGGTGAATTCGGACTCGGCCGTCTCCATTCCCTCAGCCAAATCCAATTGCGAACGCCAAGAATGCAGCCGCCACTCAGCCTTGGCTGAAGCGGGACCCGCACCGCGAGGC
>NW_015549571.1:2782436-2786109 GCF_001515605.1 Sinocyclocheilus anshuiensis
TGCATCGTGGTCGAATATCAGATCACACACAGAAAAGCGGTTTTCTGTGCTGGAGAAAGCACACTTTTCTTTGCGTTTAGTCTTAACCCCAACTCTTTCATGTGAGCGAGAATGACATCTCGATGCCGAACCGCTATCTGCTCTGATTGAGCTAGTATCAACCAATCGTCGATGTAATTCAGTATGCGGATCCACACACTTGGTGAAAGTGCCAGACCGAACGGAAGAACCCGATATTGGTACGCTTTGCCCCCGAAAGCAAACCTCAATAACTTCCTGTGTTGAGGAAGGATGGATATATGGAAGTATGCGTCCTTCAGATCTATCGTCACAAACCATTCCTCGGACCTGATTTGAGACACAACCTGTTTGATCGTGAGCATTCTGAACTTGAGTCGCATGACTGAGCGGTTCAACAAACGCAGATCTAAAATCGGACGTAACCCCCCATCCTTCTTCGGAAGGACCTCGATGGCCTCCTTCCTCAAGAGAGTGTCTACTTCTTGTTCTATGACCAGAGCCTGCTCGGGGCCCACCAGAGTGGGAAACACCCCGTTGAATAGAGGTGGACACGACCCGAACTGAATCTTGTAGCCTCTTTCTACAGTGTGCAGGACCCAATGAGACACATTTGGCAGAAGCTTCCACGCTGCCAGATGATTTACTAAGGTAACCAGTCTCTCGAGACTGGCCTCTGGTGTATTTAGAGCTGAAGCGGAGGACCGGCAGGAGACGGCCGATCTAGCTGCTCTAGAGACCTCATTGGATGTAGTTTTTTCCTCCGTTTTTGGACTTCCCTCTGAGAGGAGCTGGTACACGACTGGGGCTGATCCCACCTATCAGCCCCATGAGAGCGGCGAGGGAGAAATCGCTGGAACGCCGCCGCTTGTTCCTTGGCCTCCTGGAACCTGTCGACAACTGTGTTTACAGCATCGCTGAACAGTCCAGAAGGCACTAGCGGGGCGTCCAGGAGAAAGACCCTGTCCTTATCGTTTAACTGGAACAGAGTCAGCCACAGATGTCTATCCGTGGCCATCAGGGCTGCCATAGACCACCCAATAGCTCTGGCGGTCTCCTTGGTGGCCCGAAGTGACAGATCTGTGCCTCTATGCAGTTCAGCAATATGTTCATTCTTTATTTCTTCTCCCTCATCCATCTCTTTCAGCAGGTCTTTCAGCAGGTCAGCCTGGTATGCTTGCAACACTGCCATATTGTGCAAGCAACCTCCAGCCTGACTGTGTATGCCTTACCCACCAAAGCCGAGGAAGTCCTAAGTGGCTTGGTGGTTAATGCCGGAGCCTTAAGGGAAGATGCACCGCCAGGAGAAAGATAGCCCGCAAGCGTATCCTCAACCCGGGGATCTTCACATAACCACGCTCATTCAGCCCTATCACATTAGCATAATGGGAACCATTGGGACTGAAGAGGCGGGCCGAGTATGGCGTATTCCACGATCTAGACACCTCAGTGTGTAGATTGGGAAAAAAAGGCAGGCCCCGGTGCAGAGGCAGTGACTTTGAACGTAGGAAGCGTTCATCAAGCTTGCTTTTTGGATGCTCCTGACGCTCTTTCTCTGCTGGCCAATCGATATTTAATTTAGCCACAGCTCTAGTCACCACCTCCAACAGCTCCTCAAACAAGACAGGCTGTGGTGGCAAGTCCACAGACTCATCTCGTTCGGCGCTCACGTCACTCCCCTCTTCAGAGGAAGATAACACGAGCCCTCTCCCGGGGTGGAAGAAATCGTTTCAGAACGTGCTTCCGTCCCCTGAGAGTGAGCGATAGATCTGGCAGGTGAAGAAGAAGAAAAGGACGTGCCCGTCTCCATTGTTTCTGCCAGATCCATCTGCGAACCCCACGATTTAAGGTGCTGCTCTGCCTCGGCAGAGGCGGGAACCAAACCGCGGGGAACGCTGGTGAGAGCACCCTGCTCAAAGAGTGCTCTCTGGGAGCGGAGCGTCTGCATCGAGAGACGAACACAATGCGGACAGTCAGCTCCCTCGAGAGCTGACGAGCGCACTCCGCTTCCAAACAAGCAATGCACAAACTGTGTGTATACCCACCCGTAATGAAACGAGGGCAGGAAGGAACACACAGCCTGAAACGCTGCTTGTCAGATTCCACATTATTGCCAGATTTTGCCATTGTATTGCTTAGTACTATGAAACAGGATTTACAACAATAAATATGACGTGACACACATAGAGCGCTTACTGAACAACAGAAGCTGCCGCTGTCTCCACTGCACGTGCTTTTATACTTCCTGGTCGCTACATCATCCCCGCCGGTGACGTCACCCGGGATTCCCTAGGACGGATTACACACATGTTTCAGAGTGTGGGAACACAGGGGCGTTCCCAAAGCGTTCTCCGACGCACCATGAGTTCCTGAAGGGGAACAGTGTTTTAGCGGTAAAGTTAGTTTGACGTTTGACATTCATTAGACATTCGGTTTCATACCAATTAAACTCTTTGCGCCTGTTATGTTTTGAGCCCAAACTAACTCAGATAGACATAAATGTATGCCCTTTACTTTACACAAGGCTTCATTTCTAGAATTTTTTTTTTATTAACCATATAAATTAATTAAACAATTTAACTACATGACATTATACTATAAAACCTAAATGTACTAAAATGTTCAGAAAAACATCCCTGTTATTCCCTGTCTGTTTTTGGAATTACCATTTTATGTGTTTTATAATAATTTTACAACTTTTAATGTATGCAATAATATAAATCCATTAAAC
Organism: Sinocyclocheilus anshuiensis; assembly: GCF_001515605.1. Taxonomy (NCBI): domain Eukaryota; kingdom Metazoa; phylum Chordata; class Actinopteri; order Cypriniformes; family Cyprinidae; genus Sinocyclocheilus; species Sinocyclocheilus anshuiensis. Next base: position 2,785,186 of record NW_015549571.1, read on the forward strand.
GACAACACCATTTGATCTAAAGGTATCAAACCAACTGTACAACTCTATAAATATGATTCCCTATAATGCACAAGGCTTGTTTTTTTCTGATTATGCCTGTATTGTTTTTAAATACAGGTACAGAAACCATATTTTTGATGTTTAACATACTGTACCTACTTAAATTAATTAAACTCTGCCACCGTTTGAGATAAAGGTATCAAACTAACTGTAAAATATTCAGAATATTATTCCCTATAATGCACAAAGCTTGTTTTTTTTCAGATTATGCCTTTATTGTTTTTATATACTGTACTGAAGCATATTTTTCATGTTTCATTTACCGTACCTACTTAAATTAATTAAACTCTGACACCGTTTGTGATAAAGGTATCAAACCAACTGTAAAAATCTCTAAATATTATTCCTTATAATGCACAAGGCTTGTTTTTTTTTTTCAGATTATGCCTTTATTGTATTTATATACGTTACTGAAACCATATTTTTCATATGTTTTATATACTGTACCCACTTAAATTAATTAAACGCTGACACAATTTGAGATAAAGGTATCAAACCAACTGTAGAAATCTCTAAAAAGTATTCCCTGTAATGTACAATGATTGTTTTGTTTTTGTTTTCAGATTATGCCTTTATTGTTTTTATATACGGTACTAAAACCATATTTTTCATATGTTTTATATACTGTACATACTTAAATCAATTAAACTCTGACACCATTTGAGATAAAGGTATCAAACCAACTGTTAAATTCTGAGAATATTATTCCCTATAATGCACATGGTTTGTTTTTCAGATTATTAATCTGATTTTTTTTAATACAGTACTGAACCCATTTAAATCTATTAAACTTGAACACCATTTGAGTTATAGATACCAAACCAACTGTAAATTATTAATATATATATATATATATATATATAT
>NW_015549571.1:2786119-2786889 GCF_001515605.1 Sinocyclocheilus anshuiensis
CCTTTAGCGGAAACGGTGTTGCTGTAGTTTAATGGATTTATCATCAGTATGGGTTCAGTACAATAGATGGAAAAAAAACTGCAAAATAATAATCTAGAAACAGGCCTTGTGCATCATAAGGAATATAATTTAGTGAATCAGACTGTCAGGATCATGGACCTGTTTTGTTGTGTTTTGCCCCGTCTTTGTTCCGTTTGACCTAGTTTCTGTCTCCGTCTGATTATTGTCATTGGTTTCAGGTGTGTGTCATTAGCCAGTATTTAAGTCCTTGCCTTTGCATTCTGTGTTTATCGGTTCTACTCGTTATGTTTGTGTGTTTCCTGCCATTTCCAGTGTGGGTGTACCCTGTGTTCCGTGGATTAAAGACTGTTTTCGTTTATTCGTGCCTCCTGTGTGCTTCCTAAACAGCGAATTGTGACAGAAGAACCGACCAAAACCGTTACCTCCGTGTCTACCCTCCATTTTTGTTTTTCATTTTTGTACAGTGTTTTTTGTTTCCGTAGCTCCCCTCATGGATCCCTTCACCCGCCCGGAATTCCTCCTCCTCCTGCTGGAGCAGGGGGACAGATCTCTCGAGGACCGTACAAGACTGTTTCGGCTATTAGCTAGCACCAACAGCTACCCAGACGACGCGCTGTGCTCATTCTATGATGTGTTCTATGAGCTTAAACACAGCAGAGCGCCTTTATCCGAGGATGGTCCTCGAGAGGATTTCGTCGCCTTCGTGGAGTGGACTCTGGCGAGAAACGGATCGCCATCCATCACCTGCC
>NW_015549571.1:2786899-2793955 GCF_001515605.1 Sinocyclocheilus anshuiensis
GCATTTCTTTCAGTTTCCGCCCGGCGACGTAGCGGCACTGAGAAGCTCGCGACCTCTGCGGAGTTGGGGTTAAGGCTAAACGCCAAGAAGAGTGTGCTTTCTCCATTACAGAGGACCACCTGTCTGGGCGTGGTGTGGGATTCGACCACGATGCAGGCACATTTGTCCCCTGCTCGGATCGAGTCGATCCTCACTGCAGTCAAGAGAGTGAAAGAAGGCCAGTCACGCAGAGATGCCTATGTGCTTTAGACATGTGGAGGAAACCTTGGTTCTTGTCTCAGGGCCCGGTGCTGGGAGCTCCTTGTCGCCGCGTGATGCTAGCGACGGACGCCTTCCTCACCGGTTGGGGTGCGGTCATGAGTGGCCACCCTGCACGCGGTCTGTGGAGTGGTCGCCATCTGACGTGGCATATCAATTGTCTGGAGATGCTGGCCGTGTTTCAGCACTGAATCACTTTCTCCCAGACCTAAGAGGTCACCATGTGTTGGTGCGCACAACACAACACCGACAACACAGCGGTGGTCTCTTACATCAACCACCAGGGAGGTCTGCGTTCGCGCCCCTTGTACAAGTTGGCGCACCAGATCCTTGTGTGGTCCCAGGAGAAACTCCTCTCACTGAGAGCAGTGCACATTCCTGGGCATCTCAGTGTAGGAGCAGACATCCTGTCGAGGCAGGGGCCGAGGCCCAGCTCCCAGACCTAAGAGGTCACCATGTGTTGGTGCGCACCGACAACACAGCGGTGGTCTCTTACATCAACCACCAGGGAGGTCTGCGTTCGCGCCCCTTGTACAAGTTGGCGCACCAGATCCTTGTGTGGTCCCAGGAGAATCTCCTCTCGCTGAGAGCAGTGCACATTCCTGGGCATTTCAATGTGGGAGCAGACATCCTGTCGAGGCAGGGGCCGAGGCCCGGGGAATGGATGCTTCACCCCGAGGTGGTGAAGCAGATATTGAGAGTTTTTGACCAGGCTCAGGTGGACCTGTTTGCTCAGATGACATCGCACTGTCCCCTCTGGTTCTCTCTGACTCATCCAGCTCCACTGGGGCTGGATGCCATGGTACAGATGTGGCCGAAACTTCGTCTGTACACCTTTCCCCTGATCGCCCTGCTCTGGAGAGTTCTGGAGAGAGTGCGCCGGGACGGAGTCCGTCTACTGTTAGTAGCCCCGTTAGAGACTGCCAGCTCGACGCAGCTAACTGCCCAGTCGGTACAGTACTGGAGTTCCTGCAGGCCCGTTTCTCTACAGGGTTAACCCACTCCACCCTGAAGTCCATTGTCACCATTGCGGCCTACCACGCCCCTCTCGGTGGCCAGTCAGTGGGAAGACAGCCCCTGGTAACACGTTTCCTCCGCGGTGCACTGAGGCTGAGGCCTCTCGTACGATCTCGCGTCCCCACGTGGGACCTGGCAGTGGTGCTAGAAGCTCTCTGTAAGCCTCCGTTCTAGCCTATTGAGGAGATTACTGATCGCCACCTCACGATAAAGACTACCTTTCTTCTGGCGATATCTTCTCTTAAGAGAGTTGGGGATTTGCAGGCCCTATCTGTGGCCCCTTCCTATCTTGACTTTGCGCCCGGTCTGGCCAAAGCGTTTCTGTACCCTCGAGTGGGGTATGTCCCTAAAGTCCACTCATCTGCACCGCAGCCTATCGTACTCCAGACCTTCAGTCCTCCTCCCTTCAGGGAGCCAGACCAGCAGAAGCTTAATTGTATGTGCACAGAGCTGCCCTGTGGAGGAGGGCAGACCAGCTGCTTGTTTGCTACGGTCCCCCTAGGAGAGGTCTTCCAGCAACAAAACAGACCCTCAGTCAGTGGATAGTGGATGCCATCTCCATCTCTTATGAGTCCTCTGATCTCCCCTCGCCGCTAGGGGTCAAGGCTCACTCCACTCGAAGTGTGGCGGCCTCTAAGGCCTTTTTAGCAGGTGTCTCTATGCAGGACATCTGCAACGCTGCGGGTTGGTCCACACCCATTACCTTCGTCAGATTCTACGGTCTAGACATGCGAGCCACTCCTGTTTCTTCTGTTCTCTCGCCCTAGCGGTGCAGACTATCACATTCGGCAGAGATTTATTCTTGTATTTTTCTTCATGATCAGCAGGTTCCCTTCTACTGTAAATTAAATATTAAATGTGATGATATTTAGGTACTTAAAAAAAAAAGCTGACAGATGCATTTGTGTGACAACAGTTCAGTGAGGTTATGTTTTGTTGCCTTGAGTTAATTTCTTGGACTTTCACGGAAAAAAAATAATAATTAAGTCATATTTATTTATTTATATATTCAATTATGAAGTTCAATTTCAATTATAGTAACAACTTCAGTAACAAAATATAGTAACAACCTTGAGTTAATTTCATGGACTTTCACAGTAAATATTCAATAAGTCATGTTTTTATTCAGCAATCTCTGTTGATAGAGTCAAACTGTTTAATTTATAAAATTTACAAAAAATTTACTTAATCTGTTTTTTTAGCCCATGTGATCAAGCCAAGGTCAAAAAAGTAGCAAGGAACAAAATATTGTGGCGTCAAAACACCTTGGGAGAAGCTTATACAGTTATGCTGCTCACCTGTTGACATTTTTTGCACCCTATTTTACAGCACTAAATTAAAGAAACCTCTCTGCGGAGGACATAAAATTAATTATTTTTTTTCTTTTTCTGTTTCTTTTTCTTTTTTTTTTAGGATATTACCTTCGTCAGATTCTACGGTCTAGACATGCGAGCCACTTCTGGTTCTTCTGTTCTCTCGCCCTAGCGGTGCAGACTACCACATTCGGCAGAGATTTATTCTTGTATTTTTCTTCATGATCAGCAGGTTCCCTTCTACTGTAAATTAAATATTAAATGTGATGATATTTAGGTACTTAAAAAAAAAAGCTGACAGATGCATTTGTGTGACAACAGTTCAGTGAGGTTATGTTTTGTTGCCTTGAGTTAATTTCTTGGACTTTCACGGAAAAAAAATAATAATTAAGTCATATTTATTTATTTATATATTCAATTATGAAGTTCAATTTCAATTATAGTAACAACTTCAGTAACAAAATATAGTAACAACCTTGAGTTAATTTCATGGACTTTCACAGTAAATATTCAATAAGTCATGTTTTTATTCAGCAATCTCTGTTGATAGAGTCAAACTGTTTAATTTATAAAATTTACAAAAAATTTACTTAATCTGTTTTTTTAGCCCATGTGATCAAGCCAAGGTCAAAAAAGTAGCAAGGAACAAAATATTGTGGCGTCAAAACACCTTGGGAGAAGCTTATACAGTTATGCTGCTCACCTGTTGACATTTTTTGCACCCTATTTTACAGCACTAAATTAAAGAAACCTCTCTGCGGAGGACATAAAATTAATTATTTTTTTTCTTTTTCTGTTTCTTTTTCTTTTTTTTTTAGGATGAGCACTGTTCTGTTGATATGACGAGAGGTGGTCATCAGCTGCATTATAGAATTCTTGGGAAACCTGCAGGAGACCTCATCAAAGAACTGAAAGTATGCAATCTTAATTTCAGTATACCAGAAGTGTGAATTTATATTACAATTATTGTTGTTTACTTCCTGAAGAGGCCATAATATTGTTGATTGGACTTTCTCATCAAATAAATGGTTTAGTTTCAGATCTTCTCTTTTTATCAGTATTTTACTCCATCCAGAAGAACTGCATTTAAAGCAGCTTTTGCCCTCGGTGCACTTGCACATAGTTTAGTTTTGCAGGGAGGTCTCTTGAAGCATCAGTTCTTCTGGATTGAGTCTGTCTCAGTTTGTTCTGTTTCTTCATGTCACTCCAGACAGACTGGATGATGATCAGATCAGATCTCTGTGTGGAGCACTGACTGTTGTCAGACAAAAATCTCACTGGATTATTACAATTAATGGCAAAATGAATGTTTGGTAATGTAAACTGGTATTTCTTACTGACACACTACAGCAAAAGATAGAAATAACTGACTCAAAGCCATTTTTTAGCTGGTAAAAATACTAATGTTGTAATACTTCTGGCCACCACTGTATTTCAGAAACGTTTCTTGGAGCTGGATGCTTCAAATCAGTCCAGTCACTCAGGTCTAAACTGCTTAACTGTCTTAAAATAGGATGGTTGTATCTGTTCTGTAGTTCCATGTTGCCAAACAAATACCTCACATATTTGAACATTTTGTGCCTAGAAAGAGGAAAATGCATTTTTGTATTGTGTATAAACAATTTGTACCTAAAAAGAAACACAAAAAGAGATTTAGTCTCACAGAGACTTAAAGATAACAGCTGATTCTGTTGAGAGACTAATGTTCATTCTGTCTGAGAATACTAATAGATGCTATTGTAACTGTTGCTATCAATAAAGCAAAAGCTTGTAATTAATCTTTAACGCCTGTGTCTGTTATTCATATCTGAAATCATATTAAAATTATTTTAATTAATCCACTTATTAAAAATAATAATGCTACATTATTTTTTGTGTTAAATCAAAACAATTATTTTTAGTATTAATTAGCATAGTGCTCCAATGAAAACAATATTTCTGTTTAAATTCAATGTTTTTTTTTTTTGTGCATTTTGCATCTGCTTAATTTGAATGGCTATATTTTTTAAGGAGCTTGTTTGATTAAATCTAACTCAATTCTTAATAGTTGTTGAATTTAATTAATAATATTGCTTGTAATATGTTGCCACAATTTTTACAGTATATACATATACTGTACAGTATATATCCTTCTAAAATTTAAACAGCAGCATTGTCATTATTGTTAGTGGGTTTATTTCATGCAAACAATGACTAAACAAATAAAAATTACGGAACACTCAAAAGCAGATCTTTGGTTGCACCTGTAAAATGTATCGTTGGTGTTGTAGGGAAATGATCACGCAGTGGTTTGAATTCATCTCAATTTGTTAAGAGACTTTGACCTTTTGAAATTCAATTTCAGTAGATTTAAAATGTTCCCATTTCCCCCACAACAGGACAAATGACAGACATATGAGAGGAAATAAGACATTGTCAATGCTGGAAATATTTAATCGTGTGGAATTAACAACTGATGTGCTTTTGTTCTATTAGATTACAGAACTATTTTACTGTTTCGTGGTGCATTTAGGATTTCTGAGACACAGCTAAAAGTATTGACTTTTTTACCTCTAGGAAACCAAATAAATAATATGTATATGTATGTATTTGAGGAGCAAATCAAATCAAAATGCACATATTACATTGCAGGCTGGGAATGGAAAAGTACAATTGAATTTGCCAGGCAGGAATTCAGTTACAGAGTTAAAGACCTTATGAGATAATGTTACCGCATACGGGTAAAAAAATGGTGGACCGCTCATAGGCTGAATCGATCTATAGGGGTCACGTTTGTGTGATGGGCTTTATATTGTTGCATTGGATATCAAGTTTCAATATCCACCCCATCTGAAATATAAATCAATATATGTGCCGTTCTATTGTACATTATACATCTGTAAGATCATATCACCATCTGACTGCCATGTTTATGTGCACTAATAACTATTCATTTTCCCTTTAACTGACACACTGATGCTATATCGTAAATAACCAAACACATCACATTTTACACCAAAAATACAAAGCCATAATTTAGGTTAAAACAACTAATTTTATTTATTTATTTATTTATTGTGTGTGTGTGTGTGTGTGTGTGTGTGTGTTGTATGTTCTAAGGTTGCAGTCGTGGGTGTGCCTGCTTTTAAAATTCCTTCATTGTGCCAAGGTAGAGACAGATCATGGACCATTGGGTGTCACTGGCGTACGTGTCTGGCAGCGCAGTTGGACAGCTCTTAATTGGAGTGATTCGGGCTAGAAAGCAGTGGTGTTGGTGTCAGCTACATACAGGAACATGTAGATGTGCTGACAGAGTCAGGCAGGGGACATCCTGCTTCCCCTCCTCCATTTCTGTCCCCCCTCACATCTAGGATTATTATCACTGTTACTGGACTCTCCGTCATGGAGACCTCACGTTAAGAATCTGAAATTCAAAGTTATTACTTTGCTTGCTACAAATCTGTCTGTATGGTGTCTGGTGTGCATGTGCATGTGCAATATGTATTTCATAAGTGGTGTTTGTGTGAATTTTGAGGATTTTTAGTTACTCTAGGGGGTCATTCACACATTATCCACTATCTAAAGTACTTTTTAAGTAATGGTGTATCCACATATGTGTCAGACAGGTGTCTTTGACCACTCTTCTGCTTCTGTGTTTTTCATCATCTTGCTTATTACTTGGAAAAAAATTAAATAAATAAATAATAATTTAAAAAAAACGTTAACTGACATAATAAATATATATATATATAACCTTAAGTTTATTTCATTTCAACTAAGGCAGCATTTATTATTTGTTTATCATTTGTCATATCAATTTATCATTTGTGTTTATCATGTTGTTGTTGTTTAAACAAAATATATAAAATAAAAATAACCAAAACTAAAACTTACAAATTTTTTAAGCAAAATAAAAATGAAAACAGAATTATAATAACAAATAAAATCTAATTCAAAATATTAACAAAAACTACAACAGTATATCACTAATACTAAAATAACACTGGGTTAACATTACTTCAACTTTTGAAAATGCCGTTGAACACCACTAGGAGTCCGACTTCAAATCTGGAAACTTGTGTGGAAATCGTCTCTAGGTTACATATGTAACCATGGTTCCTCGAGGGAACGAGACGCTGCGTCAAAATTGCTTTGGGAACACCCTTGCGTGACCGCGTTCTGAAGCACGTGTTGAGTATGCGGATGCCCTGGAGTCGCAAAGGAGCCAGAGCTGCATCCACACACTTCGTGAAAGTGCGGGGTGAGAGTGACAGGCCAAAGGGAAGAACTCGATTTTGGTATGCTTCGCCCCTGAAAGCAAACCTCAGGAACTTCCAGTGTTGAGGGAGGATGGAAACATGGAAATAAGTGTCTCTGAGATCTATCGTAACAAACCAGTCTTCAGACTGGACCTGAGATACTATCTGCTTGATAGTGAGCATCTTGAACCGAAACCGTTTGATAGCGCGGTTCAGAAGACGGAGATCTA
>NW_015549571.1:2794184-2813830 GCF_001515605.1 Sinocyclocheilus anshuiensis
GCGCTTTTATACTTTCTGGTGCTTACGTCACCCCGCTCGTGACGTCTCGCTACTCCATTGGACTGATTTGACACGTTTTTCAGAACGCGGTCACGCAAGGGCGTTCCCAAAGCGACTTCGACACAGCTCGAGTTCCTGAAGGGGAACTAAAACCTTTATTTTGATTTGAGTGCATAAATCACACACACATGATGGCGCCCAGAGAAATGAAAACCACTCACTGTTATGCAAATAAATTAACCCTATTTTCCATGATAACAATGTTTGCTTCATTGCTGAGTATTTGAACCACTCTGTTGATAATCAGAACAAAAGGCATCATTAAATGTGAAATGACATGTGGCCAAGTATGGTGACCCATATTCAGAATTAGTGCTCTGCATTTAACCCATCCAAGTGCACACACACACACACAGGTTACGAGTCCAACTCTCTAACCATTAGGCCACAACTTCCCCATAGCTTACATAGCATTGTTTATCCTCTGTATAGTTTGGCTTACACTGAAGACTTCTTGTCTTTTGAGCTGATGATCAAACATAGTGAAAGCATTGCAGTTCAGTTTCCTTTTACTGCATATCATCTGAGAGTTTGTTTAGGAATAAAGGCATTATTCCTATTCCCCTCTCTCTCTTTTTCTGGGGTCTTCTGTGGATAAATGAAGACGAAAGATGAGTGTTTGATTCATAATATACTCTGTTGAAGTTGGAGGGGGGGGGCACCCTTTATAATGGAGTGTTATGGCACAGACCATCAGGAAGCTTCAGGATTTGCCGATTATGGTGCTAAATATTGATCTGCTCCTCACATGTGTCAAAATTCCCTCCTCCCTTAATTAGAATTTCCCCGTATTCCACAGACAGGTGCTGTTGGAATACATTACGGCCATGCGCAGGAATAATTGCGGCCTCTTGTCGTCTTCCTTTTCTCCTGAGTTTTGAGATGACTCCGACCTGTCTGTCTGACGTCTTCCAACTCTGTGATAATCAGACTTATCTTCCTCCTTTTATCACAGAATCATCGCTCCCTCCCTCCCTCCCGACCTTCCCTGTCTTACTCTCTTTCTCTCTCCCTCTTTCTTGCTCTCTCTCTCTAAACCTGCTCCATATACTCTTTGTTTTCTTCCTTTCTTAGTATCACTCTCTGCAGGTCATATCAGGGTTAGCTGTGACACGCGGTGGCTTTGCTTTTAGGTCTGAGTGTGTGCGATGTAAGGTGTGTCTCTGAGTCGCATGACACACCACACAGAAAAATAAGTATCCGATTTAAATGTATTATCATTAACTTAAAATAAATATGACTGAAGTTTGGCGCTTCACCTTGAATCGGTTGTTTTCTATTCTTGCTTCAGGACCAAGAGGCATAAGACTTCAAGTGCAGCAGATATTTAAAGACTTTATTAAACAGACCTGTGAACTGATACTTATAAAATATCATTCTCATTCTAAACAGTTCCAAAATCTTATTTTCAATTGAAAATGATGTCATCTACATGCACGGTATGGTTCTTACTCTTTTTTTTGTTTGTTTGTTTGTTTTTTTTTAACAGCTTACACACATTTTTTCAAAACTTTGCCTCTTTTTTTCCCCCAAATCTTTACACACAAATCCAAGAATTGCACGCACAAAATACAAAATGCCTCACATCTCTTGCAAAATGAAATGTATCACAAACACATCTCAAAAGCAAAAATTTGCAAACACCATAATATTAATTCCTGTTAGATTGTTGTGTTACATGAGAATTGTGTGTTGTGTTTTGCAAAAAGTGTTTTATGAAATTGAAAAAAGGCAGAGAATTAGCCTATGGTTTTGCAGATTTAGTGTGTGCTTCTGGTGTTTGAGTGTCAGGTTTCAGAAATTGTGTGACAAGTAAAGATTTAGTGTGTAAGCAGTTAAGAAAAAACTGTAAGTAAGACCATAAAAAGATAACAGATTGTAAGGTATGTTAATGTGTAAAAGTAAGGTTGCAAAGAGGTGGAAAATTTCCAGTAAATTTCTGAAACATTCCAGAAATTTTGGAAGGTTTCCAGTATTGTTTGGAATATTCCAGGGATTTTTGGAACGTTTCTGGAAATTTACCAGAAATTTTTCCACCCCTTTGCAACCCTATGTAAAAGTAAGTTGATATGCTTTCTTATTGTTTAAGATATACTATACTAAGATATACTAAGAGTCACAAATTTATATATTTTTTTTCATTTCATGGTATCTTTAAATATAAAGTTTCAACATAAAATCTGGAAACATTGTCAGCTATGTGCTACACAGTATCAATAAGCTCTGTCGTCTGGTCACTCTCATATGCAAACTACGTGAATAACCCATGAAAATGCTCTTTTCATATAGACAGACGGCTTACTGTGCTCACATTGCACCTCTCTGTTTGCATGTTCTTTTGGATTTCATTTGTGCTGTGGATGGACAGGCTTCAGGGTCCGGTGTTGCTCATTATAATTGGTTTTCTGCTTGAACTTTCAAAATCAGCCGTGTCAAAGCAGAGGAATATTTTCTTCTGTGCTTCAGTCTGCAATGTCTGACCATGTCTGTTCACAAAGATGTCCGGAATTTGAATGCTGTCTCTTCTCTGTCAGGAAGGAAAATAAGTAACAAAGGAAGAAGAGCACTTTATGAATTCATTCATTTACTTACTACTATTCTACAAGAAAAATAACATGAATAAATTGTATTTTATATAATAAAGAATAAGCAAATGTATACACATACTCAAAACTGCATGGGAATGTCAAGTGCTCCTTTTTTTCTTCATACTTTTATTATTATTATTATTATTATTATTATTATTATTATTCGTATGTACTAATTTGTGTTAATGGGGTGCATCCATGCATGGAAACCATGTGGCATTACATTTTTTTTTTCATGATGATTTTTATAAATTATGTTATAGAAATTAGTTCAATAACATAGTATGTCACAACTGCTCAGGGAGTAAAGAAACTACTACCATTGATGTGTTCAGACAAATGGCTGTATTAACACATATAGTAAAGGTTTTCACCAACTATTTAAGTCATATCCTGTGTTTTAAAATCTTTACCTGATAATACTCTCCTTGAAAAAGTAAAAACAACAATGCATTATATTATACTACATTAGATTCAGGTTTAAATGGAATATTTACAAATGCCAAATGTCAGAAATGAGGCATGCACAGTTTTTAAATCTATATTCCTTCAGGACAAAAGCCTGTGCAATTCACCAAGCACGAACACATTACTCGTGCATGGGTATGTCTCATAGAGAGCGTGAGAGGCAGACAGAGAGAGATTGAGAGAGACAGTGGTTTATTTGTTGCAGGTTCAGTGTAAGTACAAGCTGACGGGAGAATGTTACCCATCGCTGTGACATTTTACAACATGACATCATGACCAATATGCACTCTAACTTTAAAACATTTAGTCATCAAAATATGCCTATAATTTGTATTTGTCTGTGTTGTCTTCAGTGCCCATGTTTGTGTGGTCATCATATTTTAAAATCTCAGTTATTTAACATAATTATTCTGATTAGTCATAAGATTTAAATCAATTATTTGTTTCCAATTATTAAAGAGTTTTACAAATCACCTAGTTACCTGTCACATCTAGATATTTGTGTTGTACCATTTACCATACTTAAACTCTGATCTAACTATCTCTCTCCGTCTGCCTATTTTCCCATAAGCCATGAATGGATGTTTTTTTCTACTCCACTGACCAGTAAGGGAAGGTTCATTAAAAGCAACTGAATCGGAAGCATGCCTGCCCTGGGAAACATTAACTGCTTCCACATGTTGCTGAGACGGAAATTCTCGCCTTAGTTTATCAATCAGATCAGAAGACATAATGACCCTGTTCAATACTTCAATAAAAGCTGCATGGACTGTGAATCTGTTTAACATGCAGACCAATATCCACAGCAGACACGGTCTGCATTAAATACAGTGGACCAGCTCTCTCTTCATAAGGAACAGGCCAAGTATTTAGTTCATGATTATCAGTATATTTCATGTTTTTCCCATGTTTATTGCTTTATCGCTTTATCACCAAAAGTGAACTTGTGTCCTTATAAAAAAAAAAAAAATTCGTAAACTTGTTTTACCACTTTTGATGCCTGGTCATTTGGAAAGGTGAAAGTGTCAGACACAAAACAAACAAACCTTATATTACATAGACTACTTAAAGGGATAGTTCCCCCCCCCCCCAAGAAAAACCCATGTACCATGAGTACCATGTATATTCTGGTTCAAATAAAAAAGGCGGGGCTAAAACATTGCAAGTCATACTCTCTGTCGAAATCTTCAGACATGTAACAAAGACTGCTTTATGTACAACGTACATTTCAGTCTACTTGTAAACAAGGCGCAGTGCATCAGGGTTTTACATCAGAGCGCCTGTTAAATAAAGTTGTTATTTTGGTTTTCTTTGCGCACAAAAAGTCATCTCTTAGCTTCGTAACAGTACGGTTGAACCACTAATGTCACATGGACTATTTTAATGATGTCTTGACTCTTTACTACCTTTCTGGGCCTTGAACGTGTCAGTCGCGTTGCTGTCTATACAGGGTCAGAAAGCTCTCGTATTTCTTTTTTTTTAATCTTGCAATTTGTGTTCTGAAGATGAACAAAGGTCTTACTGGTTTGGAACAACATGTGGGTGAGTAATTAATGACATAATTTTAATTTATGGGTGAACCATCCCTTTAATACAGTGTTTCTCAACCCTGGTCCTGGGCGCCCCCCAACACTGCACATGTTGTATATCTCCCTTATCTGACACACCCATTTCAGGTCCTGGAGTTTCTTTTAATGAGCTAATGAGTTGAATCAGGTGTGTTTGATTAGGGAGACACACAAAATGTGCAGTGCTGGGGGGGCGCCCAGGACCAGGGTTGAGAAACACTGCTTTAATATATGTTTTACGTTTGTCATTGTAAAGTGTTTGTCATAGAAGATTGCATGCCCATTATCTTTGAACACTTGTTTTAAATATAATGTTACTGATGAGAATTTTTTTTTTCTGAATTTCTTCCTCATATCCCCCTCATCTGTAGATTTGCATTAGTCACCCATGCAGAGCAGTGTTGCTAGCCACACTACAAATAATAATTTGACAATGTTCATCAGGAATCAATGTACAGCAGCGGGTCAGGCCACAACTTGTGTCTCAGCTAAATATTTATGAGTGGTGTGACTGCTTCTACAGCTGCAGTCAGTCACTTTAAAGTGAATCCCTAAATAATTAGTGTCTTTTACTAGCCTGATGTGTGTGATAACGCCTGTTAGAACACAGAGGGACAGCACTCTTTCATTTCCACATGCAATGACATCTGGTCATTCTCTTCACATGACTGAACGACTGGTTGTCTGTTTACTAATATGAATGATAGAACAATGTGTAAAGAGTGAGATCTGTGTGTGTGTGTGTGTGTGTGTGTGTGTGTGTGTGTGTGTGCATGTTTATGTGGATGAGGACACAAATTTGTATAATAACATGGGTATGACATAGGTATTACAACGAGAAGGTGATTTATGAGGACATTTTCAGTGTCCCCATAATTCAAAAGGCTTATAAATAATTCAGAATGAGTTTTTTTGAAAATCTAAAAATGCAGAAAGTTTCCTGTGAGGGGTAGGTTTAGGGGTAGGGTTGGTGTAGGGCAATAGAAAATACGGTTTGTACAGTATAAAAACCATTACGCCTATGGAGAGTCCCCATAAACCATAAAAACAAACCTGTGTGTGTGTGTTTGTCTTTCTCACAAAGAGACATACTTAATGCATCCAAATGATAATTGTCATTTGCAGTGAAGGGAAACTGTCATTTGAAAATGTGTGATCATGCTTAAAAAGACACTCTAATTAAGCAAGCAGACATATTTCAATTCATTGAATTAGTAGAATATCTTTTGTTTGTCACTCTTACATCATATGTAAAACATTTGCGTGTGCATGTGTGTGTGCTGTGACCTCTAGCTGTATGGAGTATGGCTTATGAGAAGCCTACTCTCTGACCCAGTTTACTGATACACACTCTAACATCATGATAAACTGTTGTTCACCGAATGCAGGAACCAGGACGTACACGAAGCACCTTCATCACAATCATCATCTTTTTTTTCTTAGATGCAGACAAAATCTACTAGAACTGAAGGAATAATACTGAGAAAAATATAGAAAATGTTTATTGTTTTAAAACTCCCTGTGAAAAGAAATTCCTTTTTTTTTAATTAAATATCATTGTTCTGTTTTATTTTTTATTTTGCTTCAAAGTTATCAGGATTCCATCCCAATACAGGGAAGGCTGGTGTAAATTGTGTATTTTATTTATTTATTGATTGATTGATTGATTGATTTATAAATAATATATAATAATATATTATTATATATTATTTATTTATTCCATTATTTATTCCATTATTTATTTATTTATTTCACTGGACGTTATGTTGTTGAAAGTCTATATAATCACACAAAAAAAACAACAAAAAAAAACATAACATTTGAACAATATATATTATTATATTTCCCAGATAACAATGTATGGTTAATTTACGACACATTAGTTTTTGTATGCAGAATAAACAAAAAAAAACTATATAAATAAATAAACAAACACCACATATACACAAATACCGAGCTGAAATTTACAAAAATACCTCTGTCCCGAGAATACACAACCTTTCTAAATTATTTCAAAACTTTATTATATATATATTATATATATTTATTATATAATTTACTTATGTTTTAATGCGTGCTTTTAATGTGCATTTCTTTTTGTTGTTTTGTTTTGTTTGTAACCCAACAGCCATTAGAAAAATAAGATGACATTGTAATTTTAGTTTGTAGAAAAACTCATGATAATGAGCAAATTTGAATAAGATGCTTGAAACTTTAACTTTAAATATCTCATGACAACTAGCCTCAGTCGCCCATATATGTAAATCAAAGAGACACAATTATACCCATGCACTCGCTGAAAACAATAAAAAAAATCTGCAAACTCTCTGCTCAGAGAAATAGACCTGTCTCACTCTCTCAAAGTCAGCAAAGGACAGAGGTCACAAAGGGCAGATTACTGGTGTTTTTTAAACTCTGGCCCAAAGTGATGTCCTCAGAGTTGGTTTAATATTTAAATACTTGCATGTATGTGTTATTGTATGTATTATTGCTGTTTTGTCTCAGTCAGATCCTTGGACAGAAATATTTTGTCTTTTGTTGTGCCAATCACTGTAGGATCTGTAGTATTTTTTATTTTTTTTTCGCCAGTAGATTTGCATTTACACATGTGAGTCGGAAGGACTGCATTAAAGGCCATGCAGTAAGCATCTGTCTGTAAACCCAGCAGAGCGCTCTACCAACACACGGCATCTGCTTTAGCTCTGCAAAAGATTTGCAATGTGTTTGCGGGCCCACATGTCACAGAGGACGCCGTTGCCTGGTATATGGAAACTGCTATTTAAAGCACGTTTTCACAAAGTTTGCAAAGCGAATGTACATCACACAACAGAACTCTTCAAAGCAATGTTAAAAGTTGCAGGGTTCCTGGTGGCAAGAGGTGCGTTTCCTTCGGTTCAGTTCAATACGGCAGCTACTTCGGCCTGACCTCGTTACTCTGCAGTCTCTATGACTTACTGAAATCATCTATGAAGTAGCTAGAATGCGTCCTGCGCTGCTTAATGACTGTATTTTAGGGCGTCTATCCCATCAGCCCCTCGGTACAAAGACCGGACAGATCTGTCCAAGTGGAGCACTGCATTATAATTTAGTTCCTCTTAGGTTTCCTGCTCTAGCACTTAAGACAAAGTGCAGACGGAGCATGTTATTTCCATCCTTTTCCGTCTGCTTTTGCATTATCTGCAGTGCTAAGCAGAAAGCAGATTGACAGACCAAGAGCATGTACGCTACCGCCGCCTTCTTCGTCCCCTTTGTCAGAACAGATAAAGAAGCAGTGAAATGCTCCGTGATTCGTCTCTATTTAAACGCGCGGAACTGGAGTGCACGAGAGCTGAGTGAAAATACCTCGACAGGTGTAAGGCGAGCGTGTCTCTCTGTCACACGCCGCTCACGACATCGCTTCCATGCTTTTCTCTTTGTGCAGAGATTAGGCCGTTGCCAACCTAAATGATTGCTTCAGTCAACACGGTACACGCTTGTGACACCGCAGAGCGTCCCTCTAACTGATCTGCTAAATGTCAGCAAACTGCTTTTGAGTGTAATCTTAATTTGACTTGGAATTAGTCTTTTTGCTGTGAAGATCTAATTATTCAGACAATTCTTTGCCTTGTGAGAACTTTGGGAAAAGATCAGCCATGCCACGGCTGATGAGAATAAGAGAACGAGAGAGCAAGAGAAGCAGAGAGAGAGAGAGAAGGAGAGATTACGCGATAGTGAGCGTTCCCAGACGTTGCCCAGAGGCACCTTCAGCTCCTCTCCGAGCTACGCGGACATGAATGGCGAATGACAGAATCCCGTAGAGAACTCCGCAGTAAGGCACAACGAACGTGTGCAATAACGGCATACCTGAACCGAATGGGATTGACTTTTGCACACTCTGGATATAGCCTAGGTGTTAGATGTTAGAGGTGGGCAAGAATGTTCACTTCAATCTTCATCTAATTGATTTTAGATTAATGTATAATAATTAGTGCACATTATATATAATACTGTACAACTGTACAGTATATGAAATGATAAGGCTCATTTCTCTTACTTCACTGACTTATCGGTCAGACAGCTACGACTCACATGCTACATCGGGACTGTTTTGGCTCTGGTTTCAGGTAAAATGTAACTTCTATCCGAAGCCTTAGAGGAAAGTCTCAGGTGACAAAACACAGCAAAAATACAGATTCACACTCATGGTGACATGCTATGGGTTATATCTTTCGCTGATTTATTATCTAATTATGTTTGCCTGGGTGTCGGTAATGTTTTTAATGTCCATGTACGCCAACTTTATGTTTACAGTGAATTTTACTTCGCACCTGTTTGCAAAAAAAAAAAAAAAAAAAAGGCATTTTTGGTTTATTCTCCGAGCTACGCGGACATGAATGGCGAATGACAGAATCCCGTAAAGAACTCCGCAGTAAGGCACAACGAACGTGTGCAATAACGGCATACCTGAACCGAATGGGATTGACTTTTGCACACTCTGGATATAGCCTAGGTGTTAGATGTTAGAGGTGGGCAAGAATGTTCACTTCAATCTTCATCTAATTGATTTTAGATTAATGTATAATAATTAGTGCACATTATATATAATACTGTACAACTGTACAGTATATGAAATGATAAGGCTCATTTCTCTTACTTCACTGACTTATCGGTCAGACAGCTACGACTCACATGCTACATCGGGACTGTTTTGGCTCTGGTTTCAGGTAAAATGTAACTTCTATCCGAAGCCTTAGAGGAAAGTCTCAGGTGACAAAACACAGCAAAAATACAGATTCACACTCATGGTGACATGCTATGGGTTATATCTTTCGCTGATTTATTATCTAATTATGTTTGCCTGGGTGTCGGTAATGTTTTTAATGTCCATGTACGCCAACTTTATGTTTACAGTGAATTTTACTTCGCACCTGTTTGCAAAAAAAAAAAAAAAAAAAGAGGACATTTTGGTTTATACACACATATGGGTGGGAAAAAATCACAAAATCTGAATTGTGATTGTATGCTATTGTGTGTGACTGCAAATATCCTGCAGGAGTTTGAAATGGCAAAATGAATACTCTTTGTGAGTTTGGTGTTAACGTAAATTATCGGATGATCAAGCCGGCAGAGTATAGATTATAACTTTTAAAAAACAATAACGTGCGCGTGTTTGTTTGTTGTATTTTGTTTCGGTTTTAAACACACAAGTCCTCACTCGCGCCCTCACACCAGACAGGTAAAAACAATTATGCGCACGTTTCAATCCTCCAAATCCGCACTGCTTGAAATAATTTAGAGAATGATACCTTTCAATATAATAAAGTTAATTTTGATCTGGTGTGGTCGACAGCCTGTGGAACCTTGTTATGGTGCTGAAGTGCACATAACGAGAGTTTAACAAAAAGATTAAAAACATTATGTGGTATAGTATAAACAGTATTCACATTTTCATTCGATAATTTCATGTCATTTTAATATCTCTTAACACAATCTAAAACAATAAATATATGGATCAATCTTCTGTAACTGATAAATAACTTAAAACAAAAATATGATTTACTACACATTAATGTCCATAACATTCATAACATAGTTGGCTACGTTATGTTCAGATACATTTAAATGACTTTTAAATGCACAATATGATTGGCTTACTTATATTTTCTTCTTCAACATTTAATTACAAATGCAAGCGCGTAAGTTTGCCTCATTGCTTTATCCTGAATTAAACATATACATCGCAGTCAAAATTTAGAGAAATGTATTTGAATGACGCTGTGCTTTAATTGCTCTAATTGTTACTCAGTAAAGCGGGATTCCAAGTTTTACACAGAGAATGTGGATGCATTATTATTACATTATTATATTTTCATTCATCGCTCTCATTTTACTCACTTACTGTTACGGATTTAATAGTTTTCAAATACCTGTAGTTATCACACGTTCGACAACAAATACTACAATAAATTGTGTCTTTGAAAACAATTTTATGCTTTTGAATAACGAATACTCTTATGATTTATATTTCTACTCAGATCTTTTTAGAGCGCAGAAGTCTTTAGAATAAATCGGAATAAATTTACCGTTTTTTAAATAAATGTTTTATTTTTGATTGTGGAGCAAACTTTCCAAATGCTTCTGTATACTGAGAAGTGGAATCGTTGAAGATTATTTGTCTAATATTAAATAAATAAATAAATAATCAAACAACCTGATGAAAGGGATATATAAGAAATGCGCATCTCCCCGGATTCCTTAATTTGCATTTTATCTACAGTTTAAATAGTATATTCAGTATTTCTTAAAAAATCACGTGAGAAAAAAAAATCGGATTAAAAATAAAATTAAAAATAAACTTTTTTCTTTGATTTCCTTGAGCAATTCAGGTTTTTAATTGAACAATTTCTGACCACAAAATAATGAAATGTGATTAAGAGACACGGCTCCTGCATGGAAATGATTTAAAAGTTTTATTTTGTAAACATTAAATATTCCTTTCTCATGAAGTTTGATTCGGATTCGGAACCGAACGAGTTGCAGTATATTTAGTTAAACCATAGAAAAAGGCAGTGATGATCTTCACACACCTACAGGAATAGAAGATGGCAAATAAAATCACATGTAAGACATTAAACAAAGACGACGGTGATGCGTCTGAAATCATTTCAACTGCACCATGCTTTAACGGCAAACTCAAAATAAATATATAAACCTTTATATTAAACAGCAACAATACATACAACACATACAAACGAGGAATGTCTGACAATTTTACAAACACTATGGGTCCCTTTTTCCCTGTACAGATGATACTGGTATTTTATACACATGTGCCATATTTAAAAGTTGCCCCAATACTACGAATCTTTATAAAATCTAACAGACTACATAGTGTCCGGAATATAGAGTGTGTAATAGAGACAAGAGTCCTCTACAACATGCGTCTCCTTTCCACCTGACAGATACACAGGCACAAGTTATAAAAGAAAAAAGGTCTCTGTACAAGCTTTATACACATCATATAAATCACATAAATCTATTGAATAGGTATGTAGAAATGGTGTATAGTACAGTCTACTCTGTGATTTCCCATGAATACAGACGTTTGCAGTTAACAATGATTAGTGGTGGCGAGATATTTTTCATTGTTCAAAATCAGGCATACTATTGAATAATATGTGTCTTTTATTATAATTTCTCATATTAGTATTACTTTCTTCCCTATTTGTACATTTGTTCTGAGATACTCAGTAGCGGTATTTTTTGGTGGGATAAAGGGGCAAAATAACTAGCCGATGACAAAAGTTATTATTATCTTTATGTCGCGTGGTGTTTTCCAGGCTTTAGATTGTTGAATCCTTTTTTTTTTTTTTTTCGAACGCGCACGTCATTTGGCAATGGTTGGTGGATTAAAAAAAATAAGGCTTTTGACAAAAGTTATTATTATCTTTATGTCGCGTGGTGTTTTCCAGGCTTTAGATTGTTGAATCCTTTTTTTTTTTTTTTTCGAACGCGCACGTCATTTGGCAATGGTTGGTGGATTAAAAAAAATCAGGCTTTCAGTTTTCAAGAGAGTCAGTGGAAGTTCTCTGAGGTTGTTTGAACTAGTTTTTTTTTTTTTCTCCTTTTCTCGCGGTTTAAAAGGGCAGAGTGTCAAGAAACAGTTTGTCGATTATTGCTGGCGGTGGGACCAGATCTTCTAGTTTTAGGTAGAAGATGCGCTGCAGACCCTGTGTGCACAGTGTGCGCAGTTCAGGCAGTTTACCCAACAGTTTGGACAAATAGTTTGGCCGATTCAAGCCGCCTCCATTGAAGGTGACTTGGTCTTTCAGACAGTTTACTATCTTGTTTTGAAGGTCCTCCACTCTCTTGGGTTCTTTCAGTCCGTGTCTCTCTGCAAAATAATAATAATAATTCGCATATGAGAATATAACATAAAAAAAAAAAAACACTTGCAATTTTCTAAACAGTGTAATAAAAACTGATCTCACCTGTGACCATGGCTAGGGCGGCGATGCATGAAAAAGCAGATATGTCTAAATTCATGTTCTGGAGATTTGACGAGAACTCCGCTATAGAGTCAATCCACTCGCCAAATCCACGGACGCACTGCAGCCTGTGCAGCACCACTCCGTTACAGAAGATGAGTTTGCCTTCCATCGGGTTGGACCTGAGATTAATGACAAAGCACCCGTTAATTACCGTGCGCATTAAACGGGGATTTAAGCGGCTCCTAATTATTGCAGAGCCAATTAAAAAGGAAGCAGCAAAGCCACCTCTCCAGAGGCCTCGGTACCTGTACGCCAGGCGCAGCACGAAGAGCTCCAGGAAGGCAGACTCGAACAGCAAGTCCTGGTCCGGTTTAGGCAGGTCGGTGAACCCGGGAATCTTTTCTGCCCATCCTCGGATGATCTCCATGGATCCGGTGAGGAGGTCGTAGAACTGCTGGATGTGCTGTGTGTCATCTCCGCTCAGTTGGTAGTCCGGGTTGGCTTGGAACTGGAATTTAATTTAAACATGACTTAATGAGCTCCCTTAAAATATATAACCCGTGAAATTGCAAAGCCCATTTCTTGAAGGGGGAGAGTTTCCCCCCTCTTTAATTTAACTTGTGTCTGTATTTCACTGGCTTCCTTCTTGCAAAAGCAATTTAGAGAGTAAAATATGCCACCCTTAAAGTGCTGAAAGTTTATAATGAAACACTGTATGATATTAAATTCCTAATATTGGTTGTGTCAGATTGGCGCAGGAAGCGCATCAAGAGTCAGGTGCGCATTTTGACTTTCTTCTTTTAAAGCCCAAAGTGACGAGTAAAATTATAGATGAATTGAGCATAACGCACTCTGGTGTAGTCGAGACTGCTCGTAGAGGGGTTGGAGTCCACATGAGCCCTGACCAGAGCGCTGATCAAACTGACGGGCGGAGAGGGGGGCGAAGACTCCTGCGGACTTTTGGGTTTGGAGGGTAAACGGCCTCGCCGACCCTTTAAGTTGGCGGTCCGGACAACTGTCAAAACAATACAAGACTGTTATTATCAAGTGGCTGTTATGCTCGTTGTAACATGTATATACAATTCAGTCAGCGATGACTATACTTGCAGTTGCGCGCTTCTCTTTATTCCAAGTGCGACGCACATTATAATGAGCAGCCCTTATGAGACGCACAGACGTGTGTACAAAAAGCGATTTACCTTCTTTCACCATTCCGACCACCATGCACTTCTGAAATCGACAATACTGACATCTGTTTCTCCGGCGTTTATCCACAGGACAGTTTTTATTGGCTAAACAGACATATTTGGCGTTCTTCTGTACTGTACGCTAAATCAAGAAAATGGGACAATAAGATTTAATTTGTAAAGCATACAATTTAGACAAACTTTTCATATTTTTCTAAGCAAACATTCAGTTTGTTTTTGGTTTAAATTACCTTTAATCAGATATGCGACTAACGAGTGATCAAAATAAAGATTGAAAGAAAAAAAAACCGCTAACGCTAATGACAGTTGCTCAGATGTCTGATTAGGTCTCATCAGATAAAACCGATATAAGGCGGCAACAAAAAAAGCAAATCAATTAAATAATAATAATAATAATGCAAAAAGTACCTTGAAGAAACCTTTGCAGCCTTCACACGTTCGGACTCCATAGTGCTGGCAAGCCGCGTTGTCCCCACACACCGCGCACAAACCTTCGCTGGACGGAGATCCTCTAGACGGGGGTGACGGCATCTGACTGTCCATCAGCTGATGGCCGTGACTGAGATGCAGGGAGTGCGTGAAGGCTATTCCCGCCTGTTTCCTAATGGCACTGGGCACTGCGAAACTCTGGCTGTCCAGGGCTCGGTGCGCTCCGGGACTGTCGTGCCCCATGGACACGTGGAGAGGCCCGTCAAAGCGCATCTGACAGCTGGAAACAGGGGTTCCGGGTGGAGACTGCTTGAAGGAGAAGAGGGAGAGCCTGGACACGGGGTTCTTGCGCTGATCTATCATATGCGTGGTCATATAGTTCTGATGAAAAGTGTGCAGGGAGCTCGGGTCCTCCCACATATGATTGGGCTGAACCTGGAAGTTCGCCGTTCCCGGAGCGTGAGGTGAGGACGGTTTGAAGTACATAGGCCCGGAGTGGGCCATCATCTCCTCTGACTGCGGGCCCAAATGGCTCTGCTGATGGTATGTGTGCATCTGGACGTCCTCCACTTTGATGGAGGACTGTTCTCCAGAATGGGGCACCTGGTAAAGACAAGGCGGCTTCACGTCATAACCGGTGTTGTAGTTGTCCATGAAGGTGCTGAAGCTTGGCAGAGAGGTGGTGGCGGCGGTGATCTCGGTATTGGTCAAATCCATGCTGAACTTCACAAACTCTGGCGTGAGGAAATCGCAGCTGTATTCTCCGCTGGTGTGGTAACTGTAGCTCTGAGACGCAGGACTCGCGCCCTGCGGGGATGAGCCATACTGAGCCTGGACGCAGGGCATGGCTGCAAAAACACAGCAATCAATAAAAAAAAAACAGAAAGACAACCTGGAAATAATAGCCGCATGCTCATCAAAACATGTTTTGGCACTGATTTCAGCTTGCATGCAACTTTGCAAAATTTAGCTACTTTTAGCTATTTAATATATATACATATATATATACTTTTTTTCTGCTGAAGTAGCCTACCTTCAGTCGTGAGACTGTTCCTCTGCAGATCGCGGTGAAGGTGATAATATCAGGTGAAATTTAATACCGGGGTTGAAGACAAACTGGATTCTCCCTCTGATAAAACACACAACTTTCACTTGATTTTGCATCACATTTTATTAGCTCTATTACATAACTTCACAAAATTCTAGAGCTCACTTAAACTCAGAAATTGTAAACACACTTTCTAGCGCAGCGCCGTATCAGAACATGTGCGTGATGGGGCGAAAGTTTAAGGATTTGCGCGCCACGTTTGTTTATTTGTTTTAACTCTCGAGTTTAATTCTCTTAATAAATGCATGTCTGAACAAACACAATTTCACACAAGTGTCTCATACTACGACTGGATAAAAGCTCATTTCACAATTCAGCTCTACGGAAAAACAGCAAATCAATTTCTATAAAACCAGCAGAAATCAACAAACAACATTCAAAGACTGTTTAAAACAAACATGCCATAGGATTATTTTTGCTCTGCTAATTGAAAACGCATATTTGCCCAAACAGACAAAGAATAAAAAGAAAGGCTATGACATACCTTAGTAGACCATCAGTAAAACTATAGTGTATCCATAAGCATGTGATTCAGAATATGTGTGTAAACGTCCAGTACGGCGTGTGGTTCGCAGAGCGTGGAGCTCAACACTGGCATGTAGAGCTCTGTCTGCCAATGTGTCTTTGTTTATGTGAGACCCACGTGTTTGAGTTCAGTACGTCATCTGCGTCATACGTGAGTAGAACCAATCAGCTGCGAGACTCCTCTGCCAATCTGAGGGCTGACTGACAACCGGTGCATGACTGTGATTTCACCGAGATCTGCTGTAGTTTATAGTCCCCATCGTCGAATAGCAATTTACCTCTCTTTTGTCATACATTTAAGTGTGCACACTGCACTTTATACATTCACATGTTAGGAAATTACAAGTTGAAATTTCACATTAAACACCGATTAAAAAGGTAACAATAATGGAATTATAAATATTTATTCCCTTCTCATTCTAATAAAACAGTTTTTTTTTGTTTTTTTATGGTAAAGCTAGTTATTCTAAGCCTAAACAACAAGTAATATGGGTTGGAATCCAAGAGCTATTGGTCATTGTATTGTAAACTGCAAAACAGCATTAGAAATGAAATAATACATAAACTGATAAAAGCTATATTTCAACAAAGATTACTTTGTGCAGGCCCTGCTGGCCATGTTTTTGACTAAACCCAACACAGCTAAGCTTTTATTAATCAAGAGCTTTCCTTTTAAGAAACCATACAGAATATTTAACCCTTTGCATCTATTTGTACAAGACTACAGTCATTAGAAGTGGGTAGAGGAGGGGATTCTCACAGTCATTTCAATTCAAATGTAAAAAGACAGGGAAATTCATCAGGAACTGGCAAAAGAAAAAAAAAAGAAAGAAAGAACAAAAAAGAAAGAAATGTGATACAGAC
Organism: Sinocyclocheilus anshuiensis; assembly: GCF_001515605.1. Classification (NCBI taxonomy): domain Eukaryota; kingdom Metazoa; phylum Chordata; class Actinopteri; order Cypriniformes; family Cyprinidae; genus Sinocyclocheilus; species Sinocyclocheilus anshuiensis. Next base: position 2,810,973 of record NW_015549571.1, read on the forward strand.
AACAGCTTTGATGCAGACCGTGAAGAGGTCAATTCCCCTCAAACAGTCTTTGCCATATTGAATCTGAATGGGTGGGTGTTAATGTTATTTGAGACAGGTCTCACTCAACCATCATGGGAACACATTAGTTTCCACAAACTAAATCCTGCATCTCTCAGCCACCATAAACAATTTCATGGTCTTATGGGTAAAACCACAGTATGTAAAAATAAATAAATAAATAATGAAAAAAAACATTGCTTAGTCCCTTTTCTATGTAAACAGATACGAATTTAAAGTGTATGAGGTTTTCTTAATAAAGCTTCCAAAATTGAACTAAACCACTGTTTGTTTGTTTGTTTTTTCCAAATGGGGGTGGCAGTCTCCTCTAGAGGACACTGTTGTTCACCACCCACTGGACAATAGTTTTGGATTATTGTTTTATATGTTGTTATAACGCAAAGCAAATACAGTGCTGATCAATGTATTTCAGCCTAATGCAGAACAAATTAGATGTCGATAAGCCACAGACACTGCAATTTAGCCATTCAAGGCTGACATGTGAGGACAAAACTATCCCATGACGTCCATGATGTCTAATTTAAAGAGTATGTCCAAAACTGTCAGTCATGTTCCACATAGCAAATGACAGGCCCTCAACAGCTCAACACCTGATTGGGTTTATTGCTATATCTAATGTATTATATCCACAATATGGTCTGCTTTCATTTACCTTTTTAATGAAGGGAAATTACATACAATTAAGCAATAATTGCCCATTGGCTCATTTAATTACTAACTGCCTTATATATATGCATAGTTTAATCACTGCTCATGGGGAAGAAGAGGCAGCAAATGAAGAGCAATCAAATTGGACTGAAGTTATTTCCCAATTATGACACGTTGAAGAATGTGTGTGTGTGTGTGTGTGTGTGTGTGTGTAGTGTTGTGTATGTGGAGGAAAGAGTTATGCATAAAGCTATCCTTACTGACATAATTAACATCCAACATGAAATTAACTTTTCTTTAACAAGTACAAATAACAAGAACACAAACATAAAATAACAAATGCACTGCCAATCCTAATGCTTCCTTCAGGGTGTACAGTTTTTGAAAGGAGCTGTTTATTCAGCACTTGTACTTGAATATTGAGACAGGTGAAGCACCATGGACAGCACCAGCTGTGTTTATTACATTTCTCATGTTGGGCAGTCTTATGTCAGTGTATAAAATCTAAGCTGTCTCGGAGTCATTGTGACTTAAAAAAGTTTGAATAGTTTCCCTTATGCAAAATACAGTATATTGATGAATATGAAGAGTTTGCTGCCAAACTAATTGAGACAGGGAACATCCCCTGAGGCAGCCATTACTTATCTTCACAGATAACAACAGGATTTACTCCTAAACATTTTATTAATTCTTTAAAGCTGCTGTACTGTGTAGCATAATTTTCTCGGTTTTTTTTCCTGAGATTGCGGTATAACCTGACTACCAGCACCAGATGTCTATCAGCATCTCAGTATAAGACTGGAATTTGACAGTGTGTATTCTGTTGGCTTGAACATCGGGGTATAGTACATTAACGGGCAATATTCAAATGCACTTTCACAAATAATTTATGTTTTTGAGTGAGATAGATTTGTCTTATCATTTCATGTTCCTGCAGGCACCTATGTGCTAAGTATAACATAAACCAACTCTAATTGGAAATGTTTATTGAGAGAGGCTCTAGACTTTTTAACAGACATTTGAAGTTGAGTGACCACTGTGACATAATAGCCTGATATTATCAAGCAGAGTAGACTCATTGTCCAACCTAGACATTGTCTCCCCTTACAAGCTTCCTCTTACAGAGCCTATTTAGATAAGGATCATATGTGTCCAGCTCTCTCCCTATGAGATAAACAGCATTCATTTGGCATCATTGGCCAACAGATGACTTTATGATTTTTAAAACATCACTCCACGCTTGATGTGATTGAGCTTGATTTAGAGATGATGAAATCTCTCCAATTTTCACGCAGGTTCAAAAAGGTCAGATGTTGTTGATTGCATGATCTAATTCCTCAGTAGATTAATCAAAAAAAAAAAATCCATATTTCTTGCAGTCTTAAAGCACCCCTTTCGCTCAAGGCACTGGTCTATGTCTTTTTTCCAATTTAAGATTCCTTCTTTTCAGGACTAAATGTCTACTTAATATGCTTTAATGTGAGTTCCATGGAACAAGGGAGTGCTCCATCATTTTAATGCACTTTTATATAACACACATTTAACTATTTAACCCTAATGAAACAGCTTGTAATGCAGCTGGACGACTCCTCTGTGCTGTGATGAAGGTCCCTTCTCTTCTACCTCAGTAAAACTGTAAAACGAGACGTGGCTGTGGTGAGCATGAAGATCAGTCAGTGTTGCATATTCATGAATCAGTGTCATGACATGCCTTGTAATTGGCAGTAACATTAGTAATGAGTCTGCCGGCATCTTGTTCTTGCATATTCATGCCATGGGGCAATATATCCTAGTTGAGGAATTTGTTTTATTTTTTATTTTTTTTGGCTTTGGCTTTGGCATTGGCATAGGCTTTTCTTCTCTACTTCTTGTGTGAAAATGAATTCTCAAGCTGCAGGTGGGCTCTTATGCCACAATCAATTGTTTAAATTGTCCTTCAGAGAAAAATCACTGTCAGTCAGAAGGATGATGAATAGTGCTGCTAGTTAGTCTAATTAATTACCCTCCAGCTTCTGCAAAGTCATTTTAGCAAATATGTGTTCACATGTTTGGCTAATTATAACAGTTTAGTTTCCCTTTATCACTATATCATTCATCATAAATCACTCTTAACTGTTTACGATAGCCAATATTTGATCTATCTATCTATC
>NW_015549571.1:2813951-2847267 GCF_001515605.1 Sinocyclocheilus anshuiensis
ATCTATCTATCTATCTATCTATCTATCTATCTATCTATCTATCATCTATCTATTTTTTATTTAATCATTTATTTCTTTATTACAGATTAGGGATTTGCTTCTATTGTGTTCATTATATCAACTTATTAACTTAAGAACTCTAAATATAGAGCTATACAATTAATATGACAGCAAATTTCAAATTAAAAGAATTTAAAGAGAAATACTTGAATTCATTAAATATCTTTTGTTTGCACACTATATCTTGGCAATTCTAAGCACACTTTTTAAAGATCCCTTCTGAAAATCTAAAGAAGTTGTAAAATTACTAGGGCCTTTTTGGCGGGGAAAAAATCCGAGAAGCTCTGAGATTTTATTTCCAATTAAAATTATATGAGATATTAAACAGATATTTTTATTACCTTATTTTGTTTCTTTCCTATGAGGTGGCACATGGGTGCCGACGGTGATGATTGCAATCCCATTCATTTGGATTCATTTGCGTTTCCTGAATGTCAGTTTTAAGTTATAGCATATAAATAAAAAACCAAAAGCTGTACAATTCAGTAATATAAAACATTAGCATTCACTTTCTTTATCTGATGTGTGTTCTAAATAATGGATGTGAAGCTCATCTGTTCAAATGAGTGTAGATTCTATGAATGTCTAAACAGTAAAACACAACATGTTTACTCCTTTAATGCTCAGTTAAAGAGAAAATTCAAGCAGATGATTGTGGAGAACAGTAAAATCACACTATTTTGGTAAGCAATGTCATATGCATGTGGCATGCATATTTGTGATTAATCATGCTGGACACTCGTTAGGAGTGGGGGAAGTAAATAAATTAGCATGTGATGGATCATTCTTTATTTCTTTCTGCTGTCACTATTTTTTTTTTCTCTGTCCTTCTGCAGAAAATACATGATTTGTGTTTTGTTGAATCCATCATATAGAGTATGAAGACTTGCATAGTAATGAAACACATTTATAAATGAATAGTGTCCCCTGAAGTTATGTGACAGTGAAATTAATGGCTAGTTGGTGTGTATGTGTTTGTGAGAATGGCCACCGTCCCATGAGGGGCAGCACGCTGTGCTACGTAACACACAGAGGAATCTGTGGCCAGCCTACTGGATGAAGATACGCCTCTGATGCTGTCACATACAGTTTGCTTGGTGTTTTTGTTTGTTTTAAGGGGTTTTTGCTTTAGGAAATTATGCTAACTACTCATAAGTCTTTGGAAAGTTCTATACATCTTGTGAGGAATAAAAGCCTATGCATGAGCGTTGGCCCATTGTGATTCTTGTCAAACATTCTCTGTACAGATAATGGCACAACACAGGAAAGAGCTTGGACATACTGTAATAAAAGAGCCTGTAACTGTAAAAAATGAAAAGATACACTGGGTTCCTTAGGTTGACTGAGTAGCGGAACCCTTTGGAAAAACTCTGTGTACAGTAATGCCATCCTCTTTACTGACAGTTATGCTCATAGGCTCAAAAACATGATTTTCATACATTATTGTACATATAGAAGCTCACGGAGCCAACATAAAGACAGCTCTAAGCTCTTTCTCTCTCTTTTTGCTCGCCCCTTATAGTCTTCCCCATTTGAGAAATTTGGATCAATCCTATTTGCTTCTTCTTAGCACCGAGAGCAGGATTTCGAGCGGCACTCTGTTTTGTACGCGTCCCTCTTGCAGCTGTAGACGGATGTTTTCTGAGCGGCTGTTGCGTAACGCTGCAGCTCATTGTGTGTTAACTGCTTGCAGGGCTGCTTGCACAGGCTCAGCCGCTAAGTGGCTTCAGCCTCCTCCTCAGGAGGCCACCCCATCGGAAGTGCTAGACTTAGAGGGATTTTCGTCTTCCAGAAAACGACAGCGTGGCAGGGTAAAGCCTGATCTCTGCGTTTGAAGTATGGCTCACTGGCTGTCCCAAATGAGACTTCATGTGATCGTCTCTTCTGTTACTCCATAAATCAATTATCTATGCTCGAGTTAAAGGTTTCCTTAATATGTTTGTATTTGTTCCTTTTATATTCATTTCCATTGTCTAATAATTAAAAATTGAGAGAGAGAGAGAGAGAGAGAGAGAGAGAGAGATTGAGGAAGGAGGGTTTTGAAATTGCGCTGCATGAGCTCTCTCCTAATCCACTTTTTTTTTTTTCTTTTGGAATTTTTGGATTTGCAGCTTCTAATCTTCTGGGAAAGCAAGGGGCTTGTTCGCGTCAGTGTCGCGTTTACAACAGTCTCTCGCTCACCTCCATCGGAAAATACACGTTTGCTTCTTCGCAGTCTTTCAAACGCTTTGCAAGTCTGAATTGTGAAAACTAGTTACACTTCATGCAGAATAAAGCTGGAGTCTGAAATCTCCAGATAAACGTTATTATTTCAACATTTAGAGATTTTTAACAGTCACATGTGCGCTCATACATATTAACGCATCCCGTTTCCCATGGAGATATGAATGCCCTCTCATATAGCCTACCCCGGTCCCCGGTGCGCCTTTAAAGCACATTACAGCGAGAGGAGAGATGCATATGAAAATGATATGTAATATATTCTAAACATTTTGTGGTGGTGAGAATAAGTAGCCAAATATCAAGCTGACGTTGATCCGGAGCTGGTTTCCCTCACTCTCCACGGCCCTGGCAGAGCAGAGCGATTTCTCACCCGGGACTGGCAGTGCAAACACTAAGCTTATTCACAGCTGGGTCCGATATCTACAGAAAGCCATGAAGAAATTAGATTAGGAACAGGTAAATGCTTCATTTTTTACCTCTCCGTTGACACTCATCGGGTGGATTCCTGGTCCTTCTGGTCATATTGCTTTATTTTCCCTCACGTATCATTTTTCATTCAAAAGAGGTCTAGACGTGTTCGTGTTGAATCAGTCGTGGGATATTTTTTTTATACCTCCTTTCTTTTATGTATTTATTTTCTTTCTTTCTTTCTTTCTCTCTCTCTCTCTCTCTCTCTCTCTCTCTCTCTCTCTCTCTCTCTCTCTTAAAGTTATTTCAAAGGATTCAGAGTAGCCTACTTTATTGGCAAATCAGAGAGAGAGAAGAGAGAGAGAGGCCCTGTCATTATCAAGATGGGATTAATATAGAGTAATTATATCAAAGTAATGCTCTAGTGGTTCAGATCACGGGACAGACTGTGCTGTAAATATGAAAAAGATCACCTGAGGTGTGGCAGAACTGAATAACTTTTTTGATACTTTTTTGGCATAAAAACTTCAATGCTTCAGGTTCAGAAAAAGCAACAGGACAACAGACAAAAAAGAGAGATTGCTCTCTTTAAATCATTCACCTTGTGCGGTGAACGTTTAACACTCACAATCTGGCTTCTGGGGCTTTCTTCTTCCTCCTCTTCTTCCTTCTTTTTCTTCCTCCTCTTCTTCTTCACAAAAGCCCATCATTTTGTAGATTTAAAAAAATAATGTCAACTTTATATGCCCCAGCAAATCAGTGGAGCAAAAGTTTAATTATTGGGAAAGTATTGGCATCTATCGTTTCGCTCTAACATTGTCATCAAAGGTTGTTGTCTTGTGTGTGTCAAGTATCATTTAGTCACCTCAATGAGCAAGCTTGCTACACACTCCAGTACAGTAAGTGGCAGCATGCACCTTTAACATTAGTAGCCCAACACCCCAGTAATAGAAGAAGCAGTGCAGAAATTTGCAAGTAAAACTGCAGATTGTTTTAAAAGAGAGCACTTGGTTGGTCGAGAAATTGGTCATTATTACTGTGAATTTTATCATGAATGTTCATGAATATCACTGTATGTAGACAAGTAGTTAGTATTCTATAAACGTTCTGGGGGAAAAAAAAAAAACACAGTATGGTAAGTAAATAATGACAGAAATATCTTTAACTGTTTAGCTCTCCAGTTCATCCCTGTGAAAAATAATGAAATTCCTCCAAAATAAGTGTAATGATTATTAATGTACATGTTTAAATATGGAATAAGAGTCCAGTTTTGGAGGATAAACCTTGCAGGAGTTTCCTTATGAAAGTGTGTCAGTAGTGATCTGTCATTCTGCTATCCATATCTCCTCGTCTCTATCTTTTTCTTTTTTCAGAGTCTAGGTTTGATTTGTGCCATCTTGCATCATGAGTTTTAATTGCATGTGACATTTCGATCCTCTCTTCTGGTATTTAAAGCAGAGTTCAGGTGTGCTTCATTACTGAGATGAGACAGAACTTCCCATCTGCACTCGCACCCTCTACACTGAACCCAATCCACTTTGTAGCCTAAAGGTACCGATCTGTCACTCATGTAGGACTTTTGCTCTGATAACCCTCTCAGACCTCTCAGATATAGGTGAGCAACTTCTAAGATGAGATGTAACCTTTGTCCCTTTGACACAATGATCTGCCATCTGTCTCAAAACTTTGACTTCAATTGCAGCTAAAAATCTGTTAGCTGTAATGTATAGAGTATATGCTTGTAAGGATCATCAATAAACAGTATAAAAAGGAATTAAGAGGATCCCAGAGTCACTTTTTCTGCACATTCACAAGGTTCTTGACTGAGCTGAGATGACAGTTTGCATTGTTTAGGCCTATTGTTCAGTGCTCATGTCATGCATAACAGCCCTACAGCTTGAAGGGATAGTTCACCCAAAAAAAATGAAAAATTTCATCATTTACTCACCCTCATGTTGTTGCAAATCTGTATGAATGTCTTTCTTCTGCTGAGCACAAAACAAAATATTTTGAAGAATGTTGATAATAGGGATGTGTGATATTGACCAAAAATATATGTCCATATTTGTTTGTGATTTTTCTTTTTCCAATAACAATAATTATACAAAATTTAGCTTAGTGTGTCTTTATTCTGGTAACTTGGCTGGTTTAGGCCTGTCATGAATAAATTCGTATGACACTAAAACCGCCATTAGGTGGAGGCAAGACCCTTAATGAGTGATTCATTGATTCATTCATTCAAACAATTTGTTCAAAAAGGCTGACTTTTTCAGCGAAGCAAGTGGCTTCACTGAATTAGAAATGAAGCAAGTGGCTGTCTTTAGGAATGGATTATTGAATCATTGACTTAAATGACTCATTCAAAGACAGATTCATTCAGGGACGAAACACTATAGTGTTGCTCTGAGACGCACAAATGTTCTGCTCCAGCTTTGTTTAGAACTATTTTTGTAGGCAAAACAGAAGAACAAAAGACAATATTGTGTCTAAAATGTAACTCACTCAATATTTCTTGTTTTTGAACCGTTGTATAAAGTTAATATTACATTCATAAAACGCTATGATGCTCACACACTAATATTCAGGAAAAAAGCACTCTTGCTTGTATAATATTACTTAAGTATATCATATTTTATAAATATATAAATTCATAAAATGATAACTTGAATTATGGGGCATTCTAACTGCATTAATAGACTAATAGATTAATAGCCATATTTACAGTATGTCACTCACTTTACCTGTCTTAAGAGTCCAAACGCATTCGCTGTGTCTATGTTCTCATCAATAGGTGCAAATAAAATAAAATAAAATAAAAAAATAAGAACTGAATGAGAAATTAACTGTAGAGGAAAGATGGGTCAATATTTGTTATAGTTGCTGTCTGTGCATCTCTGGAAGGTGGTAAGATAAACTGGACAGAGAAACTGGTCAGAGCTGTCATTTACCTCTGAGACCTTCACAGATGCAGAATAATATCCAATCCAGAATAACACCTACTCAAAGGAGAGGTCATTTAAACCAGAATCCAAAACTGTGATCACACAAATATTCTGATATATAACAAGTCACCATTCATTCAAGTAATTCAAAGATCTTTTATTTGTCACTTTTAATTTAGGCATCAGCTAAATGACCTAGATCATTGAAGTCTAGTTTTAAATCATAATAATGTGGAAACTTATTGCTCTGTGCACAATTTATTTTAGCTAACCCCAACCCTAATGTAGCTCAAATAAATTGATTTATTAGGTTTATTATCACTTACCTTAAAAAAAAATGTGTAAATTCAATTAATCATTTTTGTTTTCAGTGTGTGAAGAGCAGTGTGAAACATTTAAACTAATTATACTAATAACTGCTATTTTAGGCATTATATAATGTTTGCTAATGCTTTACTACAGAAAGTTACTAAAAAGTACACCTTTTATGTAATACTGGATGTATGATTTGATTATGTGTTTATTTGATTGTGATTTTATAAGTATAGTGTATCAAGTAATTCATTTAAATTTTAGCAGTTGTTTAAAAGTCAGTTAATATAAAGTGGGTCCAAATTATTTGTTCAGAGTTAGTTTCAGGTTAGACATTCAGGTCATGTTTTAACTTGTTTTTTTTGTTTGTTTTTTTAACAATGTAGGGGCGACACAGTGGTTAGCTCGGTGGTTAGCACTGCTGTCTCACAGCAAGAAGGTCCCCGGTTTGAGCCCCGGCAAGGACAGGAGGCCTTTCTGTGTGAAGTTTGCATGTTCTCCCTGTGTCTGGTTGGATTTACGCCGGGTGCTCCGGTTTCCTCCCACAGCCCAAAGACATGCAGGTTAGGTTAATTTAACATTCTAAATTGTCCCTTGATGTGTGTGTGAAGACAAGACTTGTGTATGGATCAACTTGTGTATGGATTAACTGGTTCTCGCCATGAATATAGCCATAGATGCTGTAATGGCTTTAAGAAAGAAATAAACAACAAACATATCCACAATGTAACGTAACAACCACAGTGCAGTTTAATGGCTACAGTACTGTAAACAAATTAGAAACAACAGTCTGCCAAAAAAGGCAAAAATAGCCTGCAGGCTGTTCGCTCCAACTGGTCCCTGAATCTCAGGAGTCTCTTGAGGCCATGAATGCTCCGTGTTGGCATCAGAAAAACAAAGCATATGTTCATTGTTAGCCTGGGTGTACATAGCATGTCCTGTTTGCTCAGGCTCTTTACAATTGCCCCAAACTACCAACTTCATTTCTCCGGGCAAGCTGTCAGCCCGCATTTGGAGCACGAGGATATGTGTATTCACAGGACCAGGCAGAGAAGAGAGCAACGATCTGTCAACTTCACTCATTTAGCACAGAGGAGACATACCTGCTTCATTCTATGTATGGTCTTTTTTTATGTTCAATTAATTTATCTCTATTTGACTTTACACCTGTTTTTGCTATGATTAAATCTTTACGTAACAATTATAATACGGGAAATGTCTTGATGTTTGCTTGGGCTTTGAAGAAAATACCATAAAGATCTAGCTAAATGCATAAATGCATGCACATTAAGGTTTTTTTAGGCAGATTTTTTTCTGTATCTATGATAATTATGTGAAGGATGATGATTGCAGTGACATTTCAGAGGTTGACCCTCTTCTTCAGTCTGAGCTCTGAATGCTGGAATTTATTTCTCTGAGGACATTTAGCAGACCAACACACTACTGTGTTTTCATTATGCAGTGAAGTACGAGAAAATCTGTATGATCATGCAGTACCTCTGTGTTTTTATAGAATGGCCAACCAAAAGCAATTGTGTTAAAATGCACAACATTATATATAATTATTCACAATTAATTAGCATCATGCAAATATTTTTTGACAATCAGTGACAATCAGTGGAAATTAATTGTGTTTTTTTCCTCCCCTTTTGTCTGAAGAACGTGAGTGCACCTGAGATACAGTGATGAGAGCAGTCAGCTCAGCCAAGCATCTCACTTTGTGACGGGCACATATGAAATTCATCGTCACTAACATTTCTGTCATGTCACTGTGGAGTCCCGCCCCGATCTCACTCGCACTCCACTGAGTTTGCTTACCTTCAGGAGGTGCAGATTTTAGCAAAGGAGGGGGAAGGAGAGAGCACACTGGGGGATGGAGGTTTCGGGTGTGGGTTCGGTACGTCTCAAGGAGTTTTAAGAGTCATTTGTCTTCCTTCAGTCAACACGACTATGTACACATCATTAATGTTGTTCTCAATACAATCTCTAACAACAACATGACTGACTGTCATATTGTCTAATATTAATGATGAGGAGAGAGAGAGACATTTCACGGAAGGCAGGCTTGCATATTCCTTTGCATTATTGTGAATTATTGCACCCGTTTTGCCCGGGGCTGAAACTCATCCACCGCGAGCCTCTTGTAGACGACACTCCAAATTATGTTTATGCACAGGATCAGTGAAGTGCTTATCCAGCAGAGAGGATAGAGGTATTCCACACCTTAATACATCATGGCAGCACACATGCCCCTGCGTGTAATTTGTTTCAAAATTTGGCCTTTATATTTGTTGTGTTTTCTTGTTCTCTTGTCCCGTATTTATGCCTCTTGTTCCGAAAATGACTTCAAGCGTATGGTAGCATTAACCGGGGCCTACCAGTTACTTAGCCTCCAGTCGTTTTAAGCGTCTGAAGAAAAGCAAGGCAAAAAAAAAGAAAGATCAGAGGTTCCTTTGGCCATTTCATTCCTAGAGTGTAGCAACATCCTGAACCAACAACGAGGACTTTCGCTTCCTTGGCAATTACAAATAGAGAGAGGGCTGTTTCAGACACCAACATTAAAAGAGATTAATCATTTCAGCGTTCACTCCTTTCTTTAAGCAAAGGATTATGCCGCAATAAATCTTAAGAGATGTACATAAGAATCAGTCCGTAATGAAACTCTGCTTTGTTCATTTGTCACCTTTTAAACCCTTTCATTTAAATTACAAAATTTGCGACCTTGTGCCAGCGAGTATAGATCTTTGGTATTTTCAGACCCAAAAGGGATTAATCCATAAATCTTGATGTGAGATTCCTCTCTTCATTAATAGTAATCCGTGCCAGTGTCTTCACACACACACGCAGAGCCTGTCAAATAAGGTTTCTTGACATAGATGAATGGAGGGAAGGGGTTGCCAGTGACACAGCAAATAATTATTTTCAATGATCAGTGCAGTCTCTGGCCTGTTTGGACACCACCTCTGCCTTTATCTTGAACTGTCGCCGAATTAATCTCTCAGCTACCCACAGCCTCAAACAAGAGCCAGGACACCAGGAAAGAGGAAACGGGGTCACCTTTGCTCCTCTTCAAGACCTTAAACTCCCACTGCTGAAGTTTTTTTCACCCGTGTCTAAAAAAAACTTGCTGCAGTATAATGAAGGGTGAATGTATATATATTAGTGTGTATATATATATATATATATATATATATATATTATAGCTGGTAATATATATTTTGGGCCATTTTTTTAATCAACAATGTTGAAACCGCTGCTGGTCCACCATCTTTACTTTCAAGCTTCCATTGTCCTCATTTGTAAGTCGCGTTGGATAAAAGCGTCTGCTAAATGACTAAATGTAAATGTACATGTAAATGTGAATGTCTGAAAGTTTGAACATTCGGTCTACTAAGATGCCTTCATCAAGGCAATCACTTAATGTCTGAATGATGTGATGGATTATTACCCAAAAGACACTTCCAATGCTCTTTTTGGCTGGAGATTGAAATACCTCTCTCCATTTGGAGACGTTTTCAAATGTTTGTGCATGTTCGTGTGTGCATACAAATCTCCCCATGCATCATATCTGGATGTATGTGCGTGCCACACATTTGTGTCACATTGTGGGAATGTGGCTGTGTCTCCGGGGTCCCTTCCTTCTCATGCTGTGGCTTTAAATGAGCAGGCCCTTTCCCTGCACTCTGCACTAGCATTTGTGCATTTGCCTGTGTATAAGTGATTGAAAGTGACAGGGCCAGATGTGACAGATCGTTTCCGACACACTTCCATAGCACCAGTCAGTGTGCGGAGGGGTGAGTCACTCAGTTGCCCCGCTCCCTGCCCCCTGCAGGACAACACAAGAATGCATGAATGAATCTCTGCAGCGCTCTCTCTGCTGCCAGGTACGAGGCTGCCATCACCAATTACACTGAAGAACTGCACCTCATGAACAGTCCCGACCCCTGCTGTGGCCAGGGGAGGGTCTGCAGAGCAGGTAAATGTAATAGGAAAGAAGTGAAAGAAGATTAATATCGCCTGGATTTCTAGCACAGGAGCTCTTTCAAAGTATATTGAAGACGGTTCATTAGGATTCCTTAGTTTGGACAAAATTCATATCATACGCACATATTTTTTATTAACAAGGCAATCCCACAATGCCTTGCAACAAGCTCAATGAAAACCGTCCATGCAAGATGGCAGGTAGAAATCGTATTATTCTGTATTGAAGTCTCGATAGAAAGCAAGTTCAGTTTAATCGAAGGTGAGATATTTCACCCAGTGTTTATGTGTGCAACATATTTTTGTCATTTATTATTAGAACATAAATTTGTTAGCTTGGGTTAGTCAGGTCTTTTGTGGAGTTATTTTAAAAGAGGAGTGCTATTCTCTTGGCACTCATTTGTGGCTGTTAACTAACCTGCTAGCTTTGACGAGCCTCTCAAATCAGTTATCAGCATGAGGAAGTCCTGCAAAGCCAGACTTTTGGTTAAAGGCATGAAGTCTCGTCGACAATTTAACTTATTCTGGACAGGAACTGTGTGTTTCATAACAAAGCTTCCATTTATCTATGAACTGCGGCATCCTTATATCCCCCAGGAATCAAAGATCAAGAGACAAGAACCTTTGTTTAGTCCCACACTCTACACTGAAACATAGTGGGGTTTACTTAGATTGGCACCTTCCTCGAGGATTTGTCTCTTTGAAAAATGTATTTATTATCCTTGGCTTTTTAACTGGTGTTTTTTTTTCTCTCCAGATTTCTGTTAGTACTTTGCTTTATACTTGTGTTTATACTTGATTTTTAGTGAGGCTTTTTGTACAGCACTTGAACTTTAACTGTTTAACAGAGATATTCTGATATGTTAAGTGACCAATCATAGTTTGGTTTCTTGGACATGTTTAAGGGTAGATAACCCCCCAGACAGCAGACAGTTTCGGCCCAGATCCGGCCCACATCTGGCCCGCATGGATTTCACATGGGCCAGATGTGGGCCGGATCTGGGCCAACACTATGTTGCTGTCTGGGCCTGAAATTGATGGTACCACAATAATAGACCAATGAAGTGATAATTAAATTCAACGGCACTGCAAAATTTCAGATCAGGGGCGTCCCTAGCCTTTCTACAGTACTAAAAGAAAAAAAAATATCAAAAACATTTGAAAATATTTTGATACTTTTTTTAAACGCTGTTTTAGATTTAAATAGCTATAAATCATGTTTAACTGCAGCACAGAGTTATTTACAAGCTGCATAAGCAATAAATAACTGCATCGTTGTTTACAAACAATAGAAGACATTTGCAAGTTTTGTTACTTTCAATGGGGTGTAGGTAAATAATCACCGTATAAAATACATTCTATATATATATATATATATATTGACCGCTAGGATCAAAAGACTGATCCATTTGCCCTCATTCAGACTCTATGATAGAAATTAGAAAGCTGACCAATATGTAATATACAGTGAGTCGGTTGACTAAGTCTTGGCACTGGTGTGCAAATCATTTGTAATTATTTGGAAACATCATGCAGGGCACACAGCTGGTGATGTTTATGGTTGTGTTTACCAATAATACAATGTGTAAATTTTGACAGAAGGTCATCTTATTTGCTTTAAATGGTTAATTTTTATGAAATCTGCATTTTATAGCATGGTGACATCTACCCCAGAATGAATGTTTTTCTCATTTCGCCTATCAGTACCGCTTTCTATTTTACATCTTTTAAAAGTCATCTTTATAGAACTAGTGCTATAAATATACTGTAGATATTTTATTTATTTTGAATATTTCATGAATAATCATGATTAAATAGCTTCTAAGCAGCACTGATAGTTTAAGAGCAGGCTTAGAAGAGAGAGATTCTTCTAAGATACTTGAAAATCCCCATAAGTACCTTGATAATACCTTGGTAGATCATTCCCATAAATAAGGGAACACGCCATAAAGAATCAACCTCATCCTCTCATATGCTTAGTATATCAAAACCATTTCTGTGAAAGGTCATTCTGGATTCTTGCAATTCAGGTTACAACTCAAGTTACAATATAGAAACTAAAAAATAAAATGCATATTCTTTGCAGAATATCTGAGCCTCTGCATTCCATACAATGAAGGTGAAAATTGATTTTACTGCTCCAAAAAGAAAAAGAAACACACATACGCAGTCATACACACATGCTGGGTTTCAGTGTTTTATTGGGACATTCCATAGATGGTTATGTAATAGTTTTTATACTGTACAATCTTTATGTGTTATCCCCTTATCCTACCCCTAAACCTACCTCTCACACAAAACTTTCTGCATTTTTAGATTAAAAAAAAAACATCATTCTCTATGATTTGTTTATTTGTTTCCTCATGGGGGCCAAACAAAAAAAATGTCCCCACAAGGTCAAAATTTTGTAGTATTACTATCTTTGGAGACATTTAGTTCCCATAACGTAGGGAATACCAGGACAGACATACTGTGTTTTTAAATCTGTGTGTGTGTGTGTGTGTGTGTGTGTGTGTGTGTGTGTGTGTGTGTGTGTGGTGTGTGTGTCTGTGTGTGTGTGTGTTTTTACTAGAAATTTAACATTGTTGATGCATTCAGCTTTGGTAAATAATAACTATGTCTTTAAATGGCACATCTAGAATCACAGTGTAGATGTCTGATTAGGTAGATGTGTAGTGAAGAGCATAATCACACGTGGCCAGTTTAAATGAGAGGTGTTGTCTGCATGACACTGTCTTATCGCATCAGTCTCCTTTTGCACTGGCATTGATAGCACCCTGATAATGAACGGAGACACTATCAAACAGCACATTAGGAAATGTATCCCATTCAGCTGTAGAAAGACTTCCACACACACACACACACACATACACACCTTCTCACATCGTCTCCCAGGCTGCTCTTTGACACACCAATGTGAGAGGGAAAATTAGGTATGTCTGTTGCCTATTAATTACAATCCTTTCCAGACTCTCCCACTGTTGCCAGAGACCCAGTCCATTACCGTAGAGCTGTTAGCTGATAAATTAATAATCCGGCTTGTCAGCTGCAGTAGATGAATGGGCTGCAGTGATGGATGCTGTTTTCTTTCATAGGCCAAGAGTTTGATGTCAAAGCCAAATGTGTTATAAATGCAACTGGTCCCTTTACAGACGCACTGAGAAGAATGGATGACGATTGGATTTGCAACATCTGTCAGCCCAGTGAAGGGGTGCACATTGTCATACCTAGATACTATAGGCATGCTGATTGATCAAAACCTGACTTCACAAGTCTTTATAAAGCTTGTGCACTGCAGTTGATCAAAATGGTTAATGTGGTACAGTTCAGCTATAGTGGGCACATTCTAAATATGAACTTTTTTATACATTTTTCATTGCATTTATTCATCTAGCAGATACTTATTCAAAACAAAAAGAAAGGAAGAAAGAAAGAAAGAAAGAAAGAAAGAAAGAAGTAATTTCTAACAACAACCTACATAATGTAGATAGGCCTTTATTTAAATGTCTGTACGTATATTTTCTACATAAAGCAAATGTGTTTCTAATTGATAGTAGTTCAAGCTTGCTCAGACAGCATTTACACTAATTTTCTTCACGAAAAAGAAGACAAAGGAGAGTCCAAACAGGCTTTAATTAATCGACAAAGAAGAGATAAAAGTTCACAACCAAGG
Source organism: Sinocyclocheilus anshuiensis (assembly GCF_001515605.1). Lineage (NCBI taxonomy): Eukaryota > Metazoa > Chordata > Actinopteri > Cypriniformes > Cyprinidae > Sinocyclocheilus > Sinocyclocheilus anshuiensis. The sequence continues at coordinate 2,827,551 of NW_015549571.1, forward strand.
TGTAGTAACATACAAGCAATACCAGACGAAAAAGCCATGCAAACGGAAGGCATTTAAACATGAGCAAACAAAGCGAGCTAATGAGTTAATTAATGAGCAACAGATGAACTGAATGAGACTGAATCCAACATACATAAACTCAGTCAAATGACAGGGCAAACAAACCCAACAACACAATGAACCCAAAAACAGAGCACACATGTTACACAAACATGTACAACTTAGCTCTAATAGTGGTGCTGGACCTGATGGAATTGAGCCTAGATATATCAAACTTCCCTCTCATATTCTTATGAACACACTGGCTGATCTCTTTATTATGTCATTACAGTCTGGTGACCTACCAGCTTTTTGGAAGTACTCCCGTATTACTCCAATTCATAAAGGAGGTGATATTATTGATCCACAAAATTATAGACCAATATCGATAATTTGTGTTATTGCCAAAGTATTTGAACAATTAATCTATAATCAGATATCAAAGTATTTTGAAAATAATAATATTTTATCACCGTTTCAATCTGGATTTAGGCCGAATTATTCAACAACTAGTGCTCTTCTAAAGCTGACTAATGATGTATATTCAGCAATAGATAGTGGTGACCTTACAGGGGCTATTTTTATTTATCTTAAAAAGGTCTTTGATCTACTTGATCATTACCTGTTATTAGATACGTTGTATGCAATTGTTTTTTTTTTTCTCAAAATTCTTTATTGTGGTTTAATTCTTATTTACATAACATAAAACAATGTGTGGTTATCCAAGGGAAACACTCTGATTTATTTATTCAAGAAAGAGGGGTACCACAGGGCTTAATATTGGGTCCTCTTCTTCTTTCTATGTTTATTAATGATCTTCCCTCAGTTCTTTCGCATTGTTCTGTTCGTCTGTATGCTGACGATACTGTCATTTATATTTCAAATCCTCATTTAACTCAAATTCAAAATATGCTTCAATCAGATTTTAATGTTTTACAAGAATGGCTCCATTCTAATAATTTACTACTTAACAAAGGTAAATCTCATACCATGGTCTTTGGTACAAAGCGTAAAAGTTAATAACCTGTGAAAGTGAACCTTAATGTAAAGTGAACACACTAATAATTTATTTATTATTAATGCACACACTTAAGGGTATTTTTTTCCAGGTGAAATGTATTTTATTGTTGATGCACTAAATCAGTAAACACAACAACTTGAAACAACATTCCTGAGCATAACTGCACATGAAAAGTAGCTTATACAAGTAAACTCACATTAAACAATTCAGAAAAAAACAATCAAGTATTCCACCAAATTATAACTAAGCATCACATCTATATGACAAAAAAAAATATTTGATAAATGCAAGCTCAATAAAGGCGCCTAAATATTTATATTTTATCTAATGTAACAGTTTTGAAATAATTATTAAATCAATGACCGAAAGCACCGTTACAGGACATTAGCATAATAATAAGCAATCAGCCCACTGTAACATGAGTGTTTGAGTATCCACACTTTCAGTACCTGCGCGCAAGCGAACCGTCCGCGGGAGTGCCGACGCGGTTATTTATTTGTACAGTAACTACACTGAACTAACACAGCGATATCAACACTTGAAAAACACAGTCTGCAATGTCACCTCACAGTTAGCTTACCCATAAAATCGGTAAACACATATGTGAGATTAAAATGTCACTTCAGAGCTGGTTAAAACAGTCCTAACAGCGTGACTTCTTCTCTTGAAAAGTGGCTTTGTATCGAATGCTCACCAGCACCAACTACAGGCAACACGCAGGCAACTACAGACACTGGCTTTGGTGATGTGATCCTGAAAGATTATAATAAATATGTATTATATGCAATTAATTATTTTTGTTAGTAGTAGTAGTAGTAGCTACTACAAAAAAAGTACATTGCATATTATACATATTTGTCACAGATTTTAGTGAAGGGCTGTGAGGAAGTATAATTCAGATGCAGCAGTGCCTACTATTTTTATTAAGAAGATTATTGAACAAACCATCCACATAAAAACAAAATCAGACAACCAAAGGCTAAAACTCAGGGCTTTTTTCAAGGTGCTCTTTTGCTCTTTTTGCAGACAAAAGAGAAATAACTGAGAAAGGAAGACCTACTACATCCAAACTGGATTCGCTAACAAAGGCCAACAAAAGTTTTGTGCGCCATTTCAAAGATTGCAACTATGAGTGGCTAACAGCTAGCACAACAAGTTATTTTGTTGGCCGTGTTTACGAGTAAAGGGACATGGTATGACAGACGCATGGACTTTATTTACAAGGGACAGGTGAGTGCTTTATTATTTGACGAGTATTGTATCATGCAAATTGTTATGGAGGTGTTTGTGGTGCATTGATAATACTGTGGTGTGTGGATGTCCAGCATTTGTACAGTTTTACTGCTGTGGGTGCGTCGTCATTTTAGAGTGACGTGAATGTGCATAGTGACCCGTGTATTGGTGGATTACTTTTACTGGTTCATGTAGGGAAAAAATAAAATTGTGTGAAAAATGTTTTAGGTATCATTTTCATTTGTGTAATGTCCACAAAAGTGCCTATGGTTAGTTTTGTTGAGGTTAAACTGGAATATCCCACATAAAAAAGTCTGCGGCCAGCGCTACAGATAGTGCTACCCTTTTGTTGAAAGACGTCACATCTGATTTGTAACGAGCATGAGTGACAGAATCATCAGCCAATCAAATTTTGACGTTCAATGACAGCACGCCCTGTGGGTCTAGCGGCGTGCCCAGTGCTACCCCCAGTGTTATTTCCAAGGTATGAAAGTGAAATTCAACGAAAAGAAAATGACAGCCGCAGTCACCGGCGCCTACACCAGATCTTGTTGCTGATCTACTAAAAAAGCCTTTTTCAAGGCGCTCTTTTGCAGACAAAAGAGAAATAACTGAGAAAGGAGACATACAAGAAGACCTACTACACCCAAACTGGATTCGCTAACAAAGGCCAGCAAAAGTTTTGTGCGCCATTTCAAAGGGTGCAACTATGAGTGGCATGGAATGACAGATGCATGGACCTTATTTACTAGTGACCGGTGAGTGCTTTATTGTTTGACGAGTATTGTATCATGCACATTGTTATGGAGGTGCATGTGGTGCATTGATAAAACTGTGGTGCGTGGATGTCCAGCATTTGTACAGTTTTGCTGCTGTGAGCGCGTCATCATTTTAGAGTGACGTGAATGTGCATAGTGACCCGTGTATTGGCGGATTACTTTTACTGATCCATGTAGGGAAATTTACTCTGCATTTAACCCACCCTAATCTTGCCTACTATTGAAATTGTTGATCAGCTGTCATTGTTGTTGAGAGTCTGTGTATCGAATAATATGCGCATTATATGCAAATGACTGCGTTAGCTGTAACAGAGATGTGTGTATGTAGTTTACAGTTGCTTAGTGAAGGCCCTGGCTGAAAGCCCACGGTACGCCACTGATCATGGGTAAGGTACAGAGTAGATTCTGGTAAGAAACATTGTACAAAAAGTGACATGAGTCATGAGATATAAATGAGAAAAATATAAATAACTATCAATGATTTATAATGCATTTGTAAATGAGTTATTAGTCATTTACGAACACCTTTATAGACACTTTATAAAGGGAACCTTAATGTAAAGTGTTACCAATAATATAAATGATATAAATACAATTATAAATATTTAATGTGATAATATTATAGTAGGATGCGTTGTTTTTATTGTTGTGATTGTTGTTATTGTTTGTTTCTTTATGTTATGTTATGATAAACTAGTTCAAAATACTGACTGTGCCCATCCCTCACTACTATCTCTCCGCCTTTCACCTCTATCTCATTTGAAATATTTAATGAACATGATTTAAAATAAAAAATACATAGGAAATGTCAGTGAATAAGAACAGAAGCAAGTTAACACTGCCTCAACAAACAGGGTGAACATATTGAACATATCTTTACACTGTCCAGCTCTGAGGAAACTCAGTGGTCCAGTAGAAATACATTGGAAAGTAGCATAACAACCCACTCTGTGTGATCAACTATAATATTTCTATGTTGGCATGTTTCTATGTATGTAGATATCATGTGTTAAACACTCTCAGGAAAAAATAAATAAATAAAAAGGCAAGCTGTCACTGGGGCGATACCTTTTCAAAAGGTACACTTTTGTACCTTTTTTACCTCTAAAATTGCTACCTTAAAGGTACATATTAGTACACTTTGAAAAGGTGACTTTTGTACTTCTTTTTCTTTAAGAGTGTACAACTTCTGTGATCTATATAATTATATATTCATCCTAAATAGTCTAACAGAGAATATAATCACTCTGTGCTTGATGATGGTGGTTTAGCATGCACCTGTTTAATGGAAATGAATAGAGATTAATCTGCTGGGTCGAGGGCCAACTTGAGTATCATTATGGGGTCTCTCTTCTCTCAGCCCAGGCCCGCCCAAACAGAGTAAATGTTAATACAGTTGCATTAATGTTAATACATGATGTCATTGTATTGTTCTTTAAAGGAGAGCAGCTTGTTAGTTGGTTAATTGAAAGTGGAATGCTGATACAACAAATATGTGACCTGCTCCATATGCCATATGTGACCTGGGGAGTTACACTGCTTAGTTCAGAGATGACACAAACTGTGGTGTTAGAGGACTGCAGTCAGATAGAAACATTTGCATTTACATTTACATTTAGTCATTTAGCAGACGCTTTTATCCAAAGCGACTTACAAATGAGGACAATAAAAGCAGTCAAAACTAACAAAAGAACAACAATATATAAGTGCAAATGACAAGTCTCGGTTAGCCTAACCCAGTACACGTAGCAAGGTGTATATATGTATATATTACACAGACACACACATACACACACACACACACACACACACACACACACAAAGAAAAATAAGTAGATAGAATAGACAAATAGAAAGCTATTGTTAAATGAATAATTGAAACAAGAGAAAATTACACACTTTCTCATATGTCACAGGTGTCTGCAGTTGTTTCACAGGTAGAAGAAGGGCAGCTTTCAAGACATCAAAGGGTCATATAGCAAAACTGGGTGTGTGAATTTGACAAAATTGTGAATTTGTTTTATAAGTGACTAAATTGTTATGTAGTGCAGGACTTGATGTTGTGATCAACAACAAAAACAGATTCTTTTAAAAAAAATTTGCAAAAAGAAATTGCGTGACGCAGCTGACACAGAATAGCATACGCTGTTTACGTTCAGTGGATCCTCTCCAAAATGGCACCAGGGTGACGTGGAGGAGACGAATTGTTGAATAAAGTCATTATTTTTGTTTTCTTTGCGTACAAAAATTATTCTCGTAGCTTCGTAAAATTACGGTTGAACCCCTGATGTCACATGGATAATTTTACGAATCTCCTTGCTACGTTTCTGGACCTTGATCGTGGTAATTGCATTGCTGTATATGGGAGGGTTTGAGAGCTCTCAAAATTCATCAAAAATATCTTAATTTGTGTTCTGAAGATGAACGGAGGTCTTATTGGTTTAGAACGACATGAGGGTGAGTAATTAATGAAAGAATTTACATTTTTGGGTGAACTAACCCTTTAACACATCCCTTCACACTGGTGTTTTTCCCTCAACATTTAGACAGGCTTGTATAACCCCACTACTTAAGAAACCCACCCTTAACCCATCTCTTTTAGAGAACTACAGACCGGTTTCCCTTCTTCCTTTCATTACAAAAACACTTGAACGAGCTGTGTTCAACCAAGTCTCTGCCTTTCTGACACAGACAACCTCCTCTACAGCAACCAGTCTCGTTTCAGAAGTGGACATTTAACTGAGACTGCCTTGCTCTCAGTTGTTGAAGCCCCAAGACTGGCAAGAGTGGATTCCAAATCTTCAATACTTATCTTGCTGGATCTGTCTGCTGCTTTTGACACAGTCAACCACCAGATCCTCCCATCAACCATCATGAAGATGGGCATCTCAGGAACTGCACTCCAATGGTTCAAATCTTACCTCTCAGGTAGGTCCTTCAGGGTGTCTTGGAGAGGGGAGGTTTCTAAGTCACAACTTCTTGCTACTGGGGTTCCTCAGGGCTCAGTGCTTGGACCACTTCTCATGTTTTGACGAAATCTTAGATTGTTTGATTCGGTCTGATATCCTACAAAGGTATCTTGGAGAGGTGAGGTGTCCAAGTCAACATCTATCTACTGGGGTGCCTGAGGGCTCAGTTCTTGGACCATTTCTCTTCTCTGTCTATATGGCATCACTAGGCTGGAGTTGTGATTGATGATCAGCTAACTTTCTCAGACCACATTGCTAAAACTGCCCGGTCCTGCAGATGGCAGCAAGATTAATTTTTAATGAGCCTAAAGAAATGCATGTCACAGTTTGCACTGGCTGCCAATAGCTGCTCGCATAAAATTTAAGGCATTAATGTTTGCCTACAAATCCACCACTGGCTCTGCACCCCTTTACCTAAATTCATAACTTCTGACTTATGTGCCCTCTAGAAGCTTGCGTTCTGCAAGTGAATGTCGCTTTATTGTTCATCCTAAAGAGGTACAAAATCACTTTCACTGACTTTTACATTAACTGTTCCCTCCTGGTGGAATGACCTGCCCAACTCAGTCCGAGCAGCTGAATCCTTAGCCATCTTCAAGAATCGGCTAAAACACATCTCTTCCATCTTTATTTGACCCTCTAACTCTAGCAATCTCTATTCTAATTCTATTCTTTCAAAAAAAAACTCGCCCCTTTTAGACTTGCACTCTATTCATTTATTAACACGATTAATCGTTTGACAGCACTACTCAAAAGTATGATTAAATCAAAAAAAATAATTAGCATCAGTGGTTCATTTGACAGAAATATGGGACACAAATATGTAATAACTGCTGAAATATTTGCAGGGAAAATGTTTCTCAGCCTCAGGTCAGTCAGAGCACTCTTGGTACGCACAGTGCGTACAGCCGTACATCTGCAGGCACCACTGGTTATTGGCATTCATTAACATGCATTTATCTTCTTTGATTTAATTTGTTGTTAACCCTTTAGGCGCCAGGGTTTTTTTTTTTTAAATGCTGGATTTTGACATCAAGATTTCAAAAGCGTTTGGCTTGAAAGGGCTTAAAGATAGAGATCTACTGTAAATTAGAAAAATGTTGGGCATGACCGAAAGTTTTTGTGGGGTGAAGTCTTGTCGCAATTTTGCGACTTTGGCGCTTAGAGGGTTAAAGTTAGTAACATTTAAAACAAGACTGATCTGCATTAGTACACCTAATTTCAATGAATGGTAGACAATCTGGTTAGCTTATATCTAGCAAGGTCCCTTGATTAATCCCTTGGTCAGTCATCACACACACTGTTTGTTAGATAGGGAATCGGTGACAGATAGGTGATAAAACGTAAAAGACCACTGTTAAATTACATTCATGAGATTACAGCTAATTTGTTAAAATGTCAATAAATGCAGTCATTTCATCAGCTTGTAAGTGTGGTTGCGTCACAATCAGCCGCCTGGCTTCCTAGCTCGCTAGGTCATAAATCAGTGCATCCTATACATGAATTCAGGCACTGGTTAGGACTCTGGCTCATGGCACATTGGGACCCTGACACTCATGAATTTCTGGCAACATGGCTACGTACTCGTGTTGTAAATAACGGTTTGTCTTTTCAAATCTTTTGTTGCATGTCATGATGTTAATTGAGCTTGCTTATGTGATTTATGCTTTAGAATTTCTGTTAAGGGAGAATAGTTTTTGCAGTGCATTGTAATTTTTTTTTAGAGCAAACATTTCATTTCATGATTAAGACAGCCCTTGTAATGTCTGAGTTCCTGATCAGTGCCCTGACAGAACAGAAGCCTGTATGGCAGTGTAATGAGCTGCTTACACTGAACAGAATGCTGTATAAATTATATATGCTATATTGAATCCAATATTATACTGTTTATCCTCTACAGAGTGTAGTTTTTTTTTTTTTCCTCTGTGGCAAAAAAAAAAATAATAATCTGAGATTATGCAGCCTCACATCTGAAAGCCTCTCAGGATCTCTGTTAGAGCAGGATTAAGCTTGTATTGTAAAAATATGTGTCGCCTCAGGGGTAGATTATCTCATGAATACCGCTTCTGTAGTTCATCCTTTCCCTTCAATATTACAGCCGGATAAATCGAATTACACAAACAGAAATTAAACTGTGTCAGTTATCTTAAATGACATGATAACATACAGAAAAGAAAAAAAACAACCATAACAATAATTAACTTCAGTACAAATTGTACATTGTAGCTACATAGTTTAGTTTATAATTACACTCTTTAGTAGAATGTAATTACATTGGGTAAAATAAGTATTGAACACGTCACCATTTTTCTCAGTAAATATATTTCTAAAGGTGCTGTTGACATGAAATTTTCACCAGATGTCGGTAACAACCCAAGTAATCAATACATACAAAGAAAACAAACAAACAAGTTCAGAAATTAAGTTCTGTGTAATAAAATGGAATGACGCAAGGAAAAAGTATTGAACACGCTTACTGAAATTTATTTAATATTTTGTACAAAAGCCTTTGTTGGTAATGACAGCTTCAAGACGCCTCCTGTATGGAGAAACTAGTCGCATGCATTGCTCAGGTGTGATTTTGTGCTCAGGTGTGACGGTCTTCAGAGAGCTCTTTGCTTTTACCCATCATGAAATGTTTCTTGTGTGACACATTGGTCATGAGACACCTTTTTATAGGCCACCAGTTGAGACTGAACCAGCTAATATTAATTTCCACTGACGAGGGGCAGGATTGCTTTCTAATTACTGATAGATTTCAGCTGGTGTCTTGGCTTTCCATGTCTTTTTGCACCTCCCTTTCTTCATGTGTTCAATACTTTTTCCCTGTGTCATTCTACTTTATTACACAGAGCTTAATTTCTGAACTTATTTGTTTTGTTTTCTTTGTATGTATGGATTACTTGGATCACATCTGGTCAAATTTTCATGTCAACAGCACCTTTAGAAATATATTTACTGAGAAAAATGGTGACGTGTTCAATACTTATTTTACCCAATGTAATTACATTCTACTAAAGAGTGTAATTATAAACTAAACTATGTAGCTACAATGTACAATTTGTACTGAAGTTAATTATTGTTATGGTTGTTTTTTTTCTTTTCTGTATGTTATCATGTCATTTAAGATAACTGACACAGTTTAATTTCTGTTTGTGTAATTCGATTTATCCTGCTCTGAGAGGAAAAAAAGAGTAGTTTTACCTTTAATTAACACTTAAACATAAACACTGCATTTTTCATAAATTCCAAAAGTATAAGCATATGGGTAAAATAAGTATTGAACGCATCACCATTTTTCTAAGTAAATATATTTCTAAAGGTGCTGTTGACTTGAAATTTTCACCAGATGTCGGTAACAACCCAAGTAATCCATATATACAAAGAAAATAATACAAATAAGTTCAGAAATTAAGTTCTGTGTAATAAAATGGAATGACCCAAGGAAAAAGTATTGAACACGCTTACTGAAATTTATTTAATATTTTGTACAAAAGCCTTTGTTGGTAATGACAGCTTCAAGACGCCTCCTGTATGGAGAAACTAGTCGCATGCATTGCTCAGGTGTGATTTTGTGCTCAGGTGTGACGGTCTTCAGAGAGCTCTTTGCTTTTACCCATCATGAAATGTTTCTTGTGTGACACATTGGTCATGAGACACCTTTTTATAGGCCATCAGTTGCGACTGAAGCAGCTAATATTAATTTCCACTGACGAGGGGCAGGATTGCTTTCTAATTACTGATAGATTTCAGCTGGTGTCTTGGCTTTCCATGTCTTTTTGCACCTCCCTTTCTTCATGTGTTCAATACTTTTTCCCTGTGTCATTCTACTTTATTACACAGAGCTTAATTTCTGAACTTATTTGTTTTGTTTTCTTTGTATGTATGGATTACTTGGATCACATCTGGTCAAATTTTCATGTCAACAGCACCTTTAGAAATAGATTTACTGAGAAAAACGGTGATGTGTTCAATACTTATTTTACCCGCTGTATATGGAATGAAAAAAGCAGTTCCTTGTTTGTTTGTTTGTTTTTTTATTAATTTTATTTCATTTCATTTTAATGTAATTTTTCTGTCCTCAGATATTACAGTATGTACAGTTAGTGTGCTAATATTGTATACATTTTTATAATAAAATGTATAATAATATAATAACATTGTAAGATATAACAGTAACAGTTGCCTCAATTATAATTGTATAAATACACAAACGGTAAGATATTATGAAATATTATGAAGTATTGTTACACTTTAAAATACACTTTTTACTATTTTAATAGCTTTTTAACACATTTCCTGCATTTGCCAAGATTTCACCAGCCATTTTAGGCTCACATGAATCTTTGCTCAAGTAACGCTTTCAAGTAAAAATACTTTTTGTACTTTTCATCAATTTAATGCATATTTGGAAAATAAAAATATTATAGATAATAAAAAGATATAAATAATTTATAAATAAAAATCAATCAATCAATCAATCAACCTCACTGACCCCAAACATTTGTCAGCGTATTTTTGTTTGCATTTATACTTGAGTTTTATTTTAATTATTAATGTTTGTGTTATAGCAAAACTCTTCTAAAGGAAGGTCATGATATTTGAGAGAAAGAAACCTATTTCTGTTTTCTGTTTGCTTGTTAAGAATTTCCATCTAGGATAATAGACGATTAAAAAAAAAAAGAAAAAAAAAAACAGGGCCCATATTAAATTATATTGTTTTTGATTAGCGTTTTTTATTAGGGCTCACAGGTGCATTTTGCTGCTCGTTGTATTTATATATTTTTTCCAGCTGAGGTCTCTCATGGTAGTCTCTCTAACAAACAAGAGTTTTTGTGTCCAGTGAGAGGTGTGGAAATAATTGACCACTGGCTATCTCTCCAGAATACTCCTTATTGATTTGAAGCTATGGCTCTAATTATTTTTGGACTGGGAAATGATTCTATCATGACTTGATTGATTATGCCCAAACTCGTTGCTGTTATTACACAGCCAGTACATACATAACGTGTGAAACACTGTATCCCCCAACTGTATTTCTGTTTTATTCACTGGGGTTAGAGGAGGAAATTTGGATGCCACCTTCTATGCACATTTTTACAGAGACACCTCTTGAAGTTATTATATATAACTGATAAGTTTCATTAACTGACATTTATATATAATTTGGTAATTTTTATATTTTGTTATAAAAATATAAAAAATATATATTTATGTTGTATTTACATTTTTTTTTCTTGCCCCTTGAGCACATTTTGTAATACATTGTGGCATTTGAAGCTTAAAATGTGGTTTAACATAGAAGAATGTATTTCATGAAACTGCACTGTTTACAAAATGTATTTTACATCTATTTGAATTATATTTTGGCCAGTTTTTTTTTCATATTTATTTATTTACTGGGATTACGCAATAGTGCCAGTCTGCAACTTTACAGGAAACACATGTAAATGATCTATGAGAGACCTTGCTAAAGTCCTGTAGTCCACAGACACAGACACCTGACACAGTGACAGATGGCCACAGACTGACAGACCTAAAAAAAGAAAGAAAGTTTTTCTTTCTAAAGTAAGCCATTCAAGGTACTTGCCTGTGGACAGACGATGTTTGACACCTTGTATACACTATGACACCCAGGACAGGAGAGTGGCTCACGTGGGCAGAACCTCTTGAAAGGAGGATATAACAATCCTGGCACCTCAAGCAGTCACACATCCCCACGTTTCACAATGCTGCTGACACACTAGGCACTTGTCATCTCATTCCCTGTAGGACATCTGTTTTCATTGTCTCCACTTGTCTACCTCTTGCTCTCTCTATTTTTTTTTTTTTTTTTTTTTCTGGACACATGGCTGTCCATTTTTCACATGAGTCACGAACAGCCAGTTTCTCACTAGATTAACTGTATTGTAGACTGGACATTCTCAATCTGCATTTCCATTTATTTTTTTCATTTAGCACAGATCAAATCTATTTGACAGAAGAACTGAACAAATTTTCAGACTTGCAGTTGTCTCTTTTATTCATATTAGATGAAATGTAATATGAAATGGAATGGAACGAGACGCTGCATCCTGGTGGACACTTTGGGGAACGCTGTCTGCGTGACCGGTACCTGAAGCATGCGTAAAACAACTCCAATCCTATTGGTCCACGTGGCCGGTGACACCATAGGCGGGTACCCGAAAGTATAAAAGGGGCACCTGCTGAATACGTCACCAACTCAGTTGTCTGAGGTGACGTAAACAGGCAGGTCGAAGGCATGGCAAAGGGACGCAGCGTCTTGTTCCCTCTCGGGGAAACATGGTTACATGAGTAACCCGAGACGTTCCCCTTCTAGGGAACTCAATGTTGCGTCCTGGGGGACACTTTAGGGAACGATATCCAATCACGCCATGCCGAGGCGCATGCCTGTCCACCTGGTGAGAGAGCACCAAGGAGGTGACAGACATACACCAAACCTTTCCTCAGAAAGGGGCCAAGCCACTGACTGGGGCCTCTCACATAACTTGGTAAAATGAGGGAGCCCGATACCAGAGCTTGGTTACCATAACCAAGCTAAGAACACAGCCATCCTCAGATAGCTATGCTATGTGAGCAATAGTAGCCAGATACATAAGACCACTGAGAGGCTGGAAGCCTAGAGGAGTTCTCAAGATTGCCACCAACAATCCCAGCAAGGACACAGCTATCCGCAGATAGCTATATCCAAAGGGTCTTATGAAAAGGACCTTCCTAAAGAGCTGCCCAGACCAAGGGAATGACTTAAAGGGAAAGGGAAATCCAAGGGAAGGGAAATCTACTTAAACCCCGCAGGGGAGATAGCACTGTCTAAGCCAGGGCTCAGGGAGACCGCTACTTAAAAACCCTAGGAAGGGGAGCAGTCATATAGCTATCCACAGATAGCTATATCCCTAGGAAGGGGCTACAGGACCAAAAACTAAAACCCCTGGTAAACCTACCTGTGAAGCTGCCCAGACCACAGAGAGTGGGCTATCTACTTATGACCTAGGAAGGCTACCAGAAGGGGACCGACTGAGACTACCCAGACCACAAAGAGTGGGCTGTCTACTTACAACCCTAGCAGGGGAGACAGCACTGTCTAGGTAGGGCTCAAGGAGACCACTACTTAAAACCCTAAAAAGGGGAGCAATCACCGAGCTATCAGCAGCTGGTCCCACACAGCTACCCTGAAAAACCCCGGTAAGCCATCCTATGAGGCTGCCCAGACCACAAGAGTGGGCTATTTACTTACAACCCTAGTAGGGGAGATAGCGCTATCTAGACGAGGGCTCAGGAAGACCGCTACTTAAGACCCTAGGAAGGGGAGCAGTCACTGAGCTAGCACATAGATATCCTCAGATAGCTATGTGTGTAGGAAGGGCTACCAGAGGTGGAACAGACTGAAACTACCCAGACCACGGAGAGTGGGCAGTCTACTTACGACCCAGAGAGGGGAGACAGCACTGTCTAGGTAAAAGCTCAAGGAGACCGCTGCTTAAAAACCCTAGGCAGGGGAGCAATCACCGAGCTAGCACATGGCTATCGTCAGATAGCTAGGCTCTAGGAAAGGGGACCACTACAACTACCATGGCAATGGCTGAAATATAACCACCCTTAGGTGGCTATACTAAGGAGGTCCCCAATCCGTGTCAGTCCCACAGTAGGCTAGCTTTTCGTTCACCAATATATTGACCAGAGGCTCACAATAGGAAGATCCAGACCATAGTAATGATTCACTAAGGAGCGAACACATAAAACCATAGTCCAGATCAAAGCCTGATGCAAGCAACGGCCATAACACTAGGTGGCTGGACACAGCTATCCTCAAATAACATTTCCCTCAGATAAGGCTGAAGTTCGCCCAGGCCATGAAGTGGGCCATCTACCTAAATCCCGAACAGGCGAGACAGCGCAGTCTAGGCAAGGGCTAAAGGAGACCACTACTTAAAGACCCCACAAAGGGGAGCAGTCTCCAAGCTGGAACACAGCTATCCTCAGTCAGCAGATTCCGAACAAGGCTTCAGCGCTTACCTGAGACAGTTTGTACTCAAGGGGAACTAAACCCAGGTATAAATGCCTGGCTAGAACATAGCTGTCTGAGCAGAGACTGTTCATTTATCACCCGGCTAAACACAGGAGGGAACATTCCCCGTAACCACTCTAGACTACTGAAGCACCCTGGGAGAGAAAGCTAACAGCTTCATTCCACAGAGCATTCAGTATAACCACGCCCAGCGAGGCTGTCCACACACAATAACATGCATATTAGAGAGGCACGGCTGAGTTGAATATAGCTCCGCCCGCGATCTCGCACGCCCTGAGCTAAAAACGACTCAGTGCTTACACTTCATCGTTATAGCAATGCGAGCAATATCCACGGCATCAGGCAACCTGATAGTCGAGGGTATGCGGACACCGCAGATCAAAGCAATCACCGCGAGCTGAAATAAACCGAGCCGCGGCAACGGCCCGAGACGCGAAAGCTTTGCCCTGCATCCCTCGGGAATAGGAACAAAAGCGAGCCGAGTGCATTAAAGTGATTCATCAGAAATAGCATGTGGTCCCCGAGACAAAGACGAAAAGGTTAGAATATGTCCTCAAGTGTTAGAATCCTAACACGGAGGCACATATTCCTCAAAGCACTGCTCGACTCACCAGGATGATGTTTCACACACGTTCAACAGACAGACGGCTCCAAAGACAACAAAAGTTGGTGACGTATTCAGCAGGTGCCCCTTTTATACTTTCGGGTACCCACCTATGACGTCACGGGCCACGTGGACCAATAGGATTGGAGTTGTTTTACGCATGCTTCAGGTACCAGTCACGCAGACAGCGTTCCCCAAAGTGTCCACCAGGACGCAGTGTTGAGTTCCCTAGAAGGGGAACACACTACTGTGGTTGTTTGTAAAAACTGAGCTTATGAAACAAAGAGTCAAGTCAAATCACCTTTATTTCTATGGCACTTTTATTTATTTATTTATTTATTTAAACAATACAGTTTGCTTGCTTCACGGTGATAAAGAGAAAAATAACCGAATCAATTTTTTGAAAATTCAATTCAGATTAAATACATTTCTGTCATGACAACTCTCGGAGGGATTGGCATGGTAATGTACATGACAATGTTAAAGTATTTGGTCTTGGCGGAATAGATCTGCTACGCTGCTGCTGCGGCAGACTTGCTACTGCCAATACATCCACAACATGCTGCTGTGAGCATGTAAGTAATACTGCTGCTGCACATATAACATACATGAAATAACCTCCATATAGCATACATGAATCACCTCGTAGCAGATCTATACAGGTGGAGCTGGGGAAGGTGGAGGATTTCTGAAGCACGCTGCAAACTGCTACATCAAGCACTAGTCATATATTTGAATGTTGAGCAGCGAGCTCATTGGCTACCGATACAGGAGAGAACCAATCAGCTGTGCCATGTGATAATGATGTCATTAGGTCAGATTGAGTTAGACCTATTGGACTGCGCCATCTAGAGTTTCATTCTAGAACTCTGTATATATTCTAGATAGACATATCTTATGACAATGCATAACTCAAGATATGATTAAACTTTACAATGTAAGACTTTTGACCGATTGTATGATTAACATAACTGGAGAAATATGGTAGGTATATTTAAGAAAATTTGTTTGGCTGTTTAGACTGTAGTCCCATGCCTTTCCCTTCATTGACATGAATGTTTAGAAACTGCCCTTTTATAACAATGCATTGTTTTATTCCGAAATATCAGCATCCGTCTTTTTTCTTGCCAATCGAAACAGCACCATATAAATATTTAATTCTTTATATGTCACACTGATACACAGAGCTGATGATGTGCACTCCCATTCAAATATTAGAATACTTTTTAGAAGTGTGAGTGTGTATTCCCTGATGAGGACCAAATGTCCCTACAAGGATAGTAACACCAGTAAATTTGGACCTTGCGGGGGCATTTTTTTTGGTCCCCATGAGGAAACAAGCTTATAAGTCATATAGAGAATGATGTTTTTTTTTTTTTAAATCTAAAAATGCAGAAAGTTTTGTGTGAGGGCTAGGGTTAGGGTAAGGGAAATAAAATACAGTTTATACAGTATAAAAACCATTACGTCTATGCAATGTTCCCACAAAGCATAGAAACTAGTGTGTGTGTGTGTGTGTGTGTGTGTGTGTGTGTGGTCCAGGTTTTTCCTTACATTGTGAGGAACAAATGTCCTAAACCTGACATTTTTGATGTTGTGGGGATACAATTTTCTAGCTTATAAATCCTTCCATCTGATGTTTTTATGAAAATGTAAAAACACAGGGTGTTTTCTGTTAGTGTTAGGTTCAGGAGTAGGTATAGGATAAGGTTAGGAGATAGAATTTAAAGTTTGTATGTACTTTGAGAGTCCTCAAAAAAAAAAAAAAGAAAAAAACGGAAAACTGGACAACGGAAAACGCCAGCAGTAACTGGAATTGGAACATCTGTTTCATACTCTATAAATCATAAAGGGATGTTTATGATGTCATGAGCCCCTGATTTGGAGGGTCAAGGCAGGGGAGGGCAGGGCACAACTGGAAACCACCATACATTAGGGAGCATTAGATGAAAATATGGCACAGGACAGAGAACAGAGATTAAGGAACCAAACAAGAAGGATATCAAGGGGAGCAGGTGGGGCAAATGAACCAATATTCAGATAACAAGAAGAGCGGTGTTAAGACACTAGACAAGAGAACCAGTGAAAGCCTGGTGCTCGAGTCGACAAAACAAACAAGAGGAGTGCATGGTGAGGAAAGAACACGCAATGCAATGCTAACTCTCACTTTTTCTTTAATACTTGTTCAAGCACATGTTCGTTACATGTTTATATGTTTAAAAAACTGTTTGTCATTTATGCGCATGGAAACAATTATTTCAAAACAGATGGATGCTTATTCCTTGGTGGCTTGCTCAGGTTCTTTGAATAGTTTTTATTTTTGAGGAATGTTTGATTCGCTTAGTAGGTCTTTTTGTGTCAGTTTTATTTTCTCCATTTTTTTTTTTTTTTTAGCACATTGAATTATGTAATCAAACTGCTGAGCCATGGAATTATTTATGCATTTATTGTTACATTAAAATTATTTTCACTTTATATTATTTGAATATATTTAACTGAAATTGACTGAAATCATGACATTTAAGATAGAAATAATTTTTACTTTTTAATTAATTTATTATTATTTTTATTTTTTATTTGTTTACTTTTTTGTGTGTCGTGGAGCATGATTTGTTTTAGAATACTGTTGTGCTTAAAATTTGTACCAACAAATCTGACTTAGACTATACACTGCCACATGAACAAGACTTAAACATGCCTTGTGGCATGCAGAGAACAAGAGTTTTAACCACTTCATTGGGATAACATCCCAGAGCAAGAGCGCATGATCTGGATGTTTCCAGAATGATTAAAAAGGTCAATATGCTGATAATTTTAACAATGCTTGACCTTTGATGAAAAAAAAAATAACACAACTGAGCTGAATTGAAATAACTTTTTCTTTGTTTGCCTCATTCACATCATGCATGAGCATCCTACGCTGATAGTGTCCCCTGACTGGCCTTCAGTGAGTGACTCGACTTCTAAAACACAGAATCGATCTCACATAACACTCTTATTAACATGCCGCAACCCACAGCCCACTCATACCTGCTGCACTGGCAGGTGTACAGGTAGCTAAACATCTGCCTTCTGATTATAGAACAAAGGGTTTTAGGTGACCAAAATTTTCCAGATGACAGAACAAAGAGACATCCATAGCAGAGTTCCCCTACATTAAAAGTGAAGTACAAAATACTGTGATCAATTCTTAACATTTAAATCTAGTAATTGCACAGTGTTTTAAGCAGTGTAAGCTGCAACTAGGGAAAACTAGCCCCACATGTCTTATTGGCATTCTGTCGATAAATGCCATAGCGAAGTCCCATTCCCGAAGGACTTGTGCAACTGCAAGTTTTCTTGTTAATCAATCAAGGCTTTTGAAACCAGTGGAGAAAACTCTCAAACAATCAATTCAGTGTTGCTGTCAATCAAATACCCACACACAAGCAAAAAGCAGTAAAAGGCTTTCCGTCAGTGTGAATGACATCATCTCCTGTAGGATTACCGGAATGTCACAAGGTCAAAGATCTGTCGATCATCTGGTGCTTCTCAATTTATATGACAGAGCATCACAGATGTGATCAGACATGTCTAATATGAAATTCCCAGATCTCCATTTTATGCTCAATATTGTTTTTTGTTGATTTAGTATTGTATTTAGGAGTATATGTTCACATATCAGCATGACCATTAAAATGTACACAACTGGACAGACCTCATACCCTGTCTTACATTTTGGCTAAAATGCTGAATTGGAACAAGCAGAGGGAGAAAACGCATTAAAACATATTATATAAGATAAAAATTATGAATATGTTTAATAATAATAATAATAACTATGGACTCTTGTAACACAGGGTGAGTTATGACACTGACTGTTTAACCAGTTACTATAATATAATTATTATACAATTATACAAATATATTATTATAATAGACCTGCATCTTCCACATTTGTAATAATTATAAGAACACAATGCACACACTGTTTAATTGTTTTTATAGTTAGCCTGTTTGTTTAAATTAAAAAAGTTATATAAATGCTTCATATGTGTGTAATCTTCACCGTGTAAATGCTTATAATGCTTAGAGTAACAAGTCTCTGCACACTACCATGTGGTTGCTTTATGTATAAAAATGTGTGCAAATTAATTGGAAAAAGAATGATATGCACAAACCTTTTTTTCTTTCTTACAGGCTGAGAAACACAAATATTTCAGCCTGCCAAAATGTTTCCTGCCTGTGATAATTGAATGGAGGTGGGTGATGATGAAGCTGGTGGATGGGAGAGGGAATAGTACATTTTATTGGGCTTTTCTCACTGTCCCAGGATACTGTCTTTTAAACCACACTTTTAACTCTGGGTATAACAACATTTCACATGTGCAATTCATAGACGAGGTTAGCACAGCTTTTAACCCTGGCTTATGAATCAACCTCGCACTGCAATACTAAAACTATATAGGAGGAAACAATGCATTGTTATAATTTTGGTGAAACATAATGGCTAGCTGTTTAGGAACAAACCAAACGGAAACCGAACAGCGCATACTTCATTAAATATTAATGTGCTTTGTCCAGTCACAGAAAGGTTCACATGCTATATTTCATTTCAGCATTTGATGGAAAAATCAAAATGCCAAAAACTGATGGAAAATGCATTAGTTTGAGCAAAAATACCGTTTTATTCTTGCAGTTATGATACAAAAAGTCTGTTCAAGGCAAACTGAATGGTACAGTCAGGAATATATAAGCAAAACCAATGGGCAAGTGTGAGATGAGATTTAGGATGAACTAATATAAACCCATGCAAAAAAAACAAAAAAAAACACCTTAACACAAACCCATGCACCATTTAACCTAGTGTCCACTAGTTGGGTATGTTTAACAATACCTACACTGTTTATACTTGAATGTAAGAATATAAGTATTAAGTTTAAGACACACAGTAGTATCACACAGACATGAAGCAAAAATTGTTACATGTGTGTGTGTGTGTGTGGGTGTGTGTGTGTGTGTGTGTGTGTGTGTGGAGATATATGT
>NW_015549571.1:2847414-2861633 GCF_001515605.1 Sinocyclocheilus anshuiensis
TGTGTGTGTGTGTGTGTGTGTGTGTGTGTGTGTGTGTGTGTGTGTGTGTGTGTGTGTTACTATATGAGGACTATTCATAGAATACCTGGACCACACACAATCACAAACACACACATACAAACATTTGTACCATAGACACAATATTAAACACTATGAAGTTGTGTAGATTTTAAGTGTCCATATTTCTACATTTTAAGTGTAATCACTAAAGAAAAGGTCTATTTTAATATGGGGAAATGTGGTGAGCTTGTCCCTGTATGCAAATACTCATGAACTGACTGACTCATTTGACATTTGGAAGAGGTTTGTATGGTTTGACCCTTGACACCATTGGCACCTCCTCAGATCTGAATGTCCAACTCTGAGAGAGTTTTTTTTATTGCAATGGAGATGCAAAAAAGACCTTAACATTATAAGTGAAGCTCAACAAACATATTAAAAGAAACAAAGCTATGGAATGACCACTTTAATGGTAATTTTTGGTTATAAAAAGCAAAAGGCAAATTCAGGTAACCTACGGTAAGACTGAAGTTCTCTTCAAAACCAAGTCTGAGCACAGTCTGCATTAAGCAGTTCAAGTTGAATTAATTAAAAGAACAGAAGAAGGATAACTGTGTGAAAATGGATATAAATACTGTGTGCACCTTGAATGTGCTATAAAAATGTACCATAATAAGCAAAAAAAAAAAAAACTACAGTCTTAAAGCTTGCTTATAGTAGTAGCTGACTGCTGTAAATTCAATACGTTTTATAAGTCTTTCTTAAATGACATAAAAATATTTCAGAGCCATGCCAGCTAATGAGAATCTAGTGAAATAATTTCCAAGTTTAGGGAATACCATTAGGTTTCCACACCTCTGAAAAGTGTTCAACATGTCTAGCTAGCAGTATCACACAGCTGTATTCTGCCTGCAAAAGAAAAAGCCTATGCATCAAAAAGAAACATCCAGTTAACAAGAATAGTTAGTTTCATGCATGCTGTTCTTTCTTTTGTGCAGTAATCTTTAAGTTATGTTGGACATTTGAATTTTCCAATTAAAACTGCATTACACTTTTTATTTATTTATTTATTTATTTATTTAACAAAAATAAATAAATTCTCAATGGATGGATGGGTACTTCCCCTCCGTTCATTGACATGATGTAGCTGCGGGGCTGCAGTACTGTAGGAGCTCATCTCCTTTGGGTATATTACTGTTTCCTGCAGTGTGATCCTGTTGGTTTAACTTGACACAGTGAAGAAAGGCTGACATTGACCAGGGTCTCTTGCATTAATGTGTCCCATGTTCAGCATTTATCACTGTCACACGGGTGGATGTGTCAGGAGACACACTCTAAGACACTCAAATGGGGCCAGAAGAGCAAATCTACTCAACAACAAAAAACCCTTGATGTCAGAATTTGAAGACTCTGCTAAGAATTTTACATGACAGGTAACGGAGTTTGTCAAGTTCATAAACAGAGTAACAACAACAAGAAAAGAGGTAAAAAATATCTGAGGTGTTTGACATAATTTATAAAAGCGGCAACCTGGCTTACTGTTTTGAATATGAAGCATGTGAAGTGCTGGGCATGGCAATATTCGTTTGTTCTGAATTGGGAAAAATATAAGATTTTAATAATACAATTAGGTCTATTAACTAATAAAATCAGATAACATTTATAAATTTACAAGAAATATTTTAGGTGTAAGATTAGGATTTGGGTTTGTAATTAAAATTAGCTTTACATAAACGTTTGGCATTCATTATGGAGAGAAATGTCCCCACAAGGATAGTAAAACCTGAAATCATCTACATTTTGGAGACCAGCCAATATCTAACTTGATTGAAATACTATTAGCTTGGTATGGAAGCTTGTGACACTAAAACAAATTGTATGCATAAGCATACTTGGCAATAAAGCTCTTTCTGATTCTGATTCTGACAAAGAACAGCTCTGGTCAATGTAAAGTATGTGTGTGTTTCTCTGAATGCAAATGAAAAAAACTATGAATGCATGCTTGCTTAGTATTGTCATTGTACTATATTGCATTTTGTTGTTTTGTGGTTATGACATCATATTTGTAGTACTGTCACATGTGATAGCTTATGTCACTTTGTCAGAGCCCAACCCACTGCAGGCCTTAATTAGAAAACAATTGAATTTTACATTTACATCTACAAATCTATTTGAAATAGCTTTTGAGAAATATGTATTAGCTGAATTCACAGTCATATGAGTTTCAAATCAGCTGTAAGCACATTTAAATATTCTAGGAGCCTTTGCTGGTGGCTCCAGTGATTGGCTGGTAGAGATATTGTCTTAATTTTATTATGCAGAATGTGTAAATTAAGTATTGTGTTAGCTGCAGACTTTTAATTTCTAAACTGTCCGTGTGCTTGGTGTTTTTACGAGTAGTAATTTATGATCTGTGGTTTGTGTTGTGGACCGTTCCCGTTTATAGAGTCATCAAAGACTGCGTTAATATTCCTTACACTGAGATCCGCTCTCAAATGAAAACATGAATCAAACAGATGGATTAAATCTCTCTCTGGCTTTTATGTATCCTTAATTTCATTTTTCTCATATGTAGATAATACAAATAGTTTCTGAAACAAAACATGAATGAATGAATGAATGAAATAACCATTCATAATTCATTCATTCATTTTTCAGTGTTTAGCAACCCTGTCCTAGCTGCATCTAAAGAGTGTTACAATTCTTTTGAAATTCTCAAGACCTCATCTTTAATTATTCTGCTAACTTCATCATCTCTTTGCAAAATATGGATCATGTCATGCAAGTGGGGCTTATAAATAGCCCCAACTAAATATTTCTAGAAGATGTTATTTATGATATTCTATAAACTGTAAAATTTTACCAGCAACCTCTTGGGCCTGGTTTAGCATAACAGATTTATAAATACAGTTCTTAAGCCAGAACTTGTAATCCTATTTGAATACACAGTTTCTTGGTATTACTTAAGTATATGGCCTGAGTCATTTTATTAACAAGACATGTAAACGTTGTATACATTCATGCATGTCCAGGAAGCGAAATACTCAATAATAGGATTTCAGCTTCAAATGAGCTTGGATTTCTACTTAACATTTTTCCTCCAGCAAATGGGCCAAAGTCAAAAACGAAGGCAGACAAGCTTGTAAGACCTTAATAAGAAAAGTTGATATTAGATTAGAGAAAGAGAGAGAGTAAGAGAGGTATAATGACCGTGGCCTCTCTATTAGGGCTAACAGGCTGCTATTCAGATGGTCATTTACTAATGCTGCTCACTGAGCCTAATCAATGATTTAGGCAGCACTGAACCATAAAAACAGGTTTAGATGAGGTTCTACTGATTGGGGTTAATTGGTTTTAATTTGAATTTATGCCATACAGTAGACGACTCATTAAGGCCACATCAAAACCCACTATCCTTTCAGTGCAGAGCATTTAATAAGAAAGAAAGAATGAAAGAAAGAAAGAAAGAAAGAAAGAAAGAAAGAAAGAAAGAAAGAAAGAAAGAAAGAAAGAAAGAAAGAAAGAAAGAAAGAAAGAAAGAAAGAAAGAAAGAAAGAAAGAAAGAAAGAAAGAAAGAAAGAAAGAAAGAAAGAAAGAAAGAAAGAAAGAAAGAAAGAAAGAAAGAAAGAAAGAAAGAAAGAAAGAAAGAAAGAAAGAAAGAAAGAAAGAAAGAAAGAAAGAAAGAAAGAAAGAAAGAAAGAAAGAAAGAAAGAAAGAAAGAAAGAAAGAAAGAAAGAAAGAAAGAAAGAAAGAAAGAAAGAAAGAAAGAAAGAAAGAAAGAAAGAAAGAAAGAAAGAAAGAAAGAAAGAAAGAAAGAAAGAAAGAAAGAAAGAAAGAAAGAAAAAGTTTCCACATTGGCTAGACAAAAGTCTTTCCGCAGTGCATGACACATGAAAGCCTGTTTGAAATTTACAAAAAAGCACCTTAAAGACACTCAATCTGTGAGAAACAAGATTTACTGATCTGATGAACCTTAATTTCAAGCGTCATGTCTCGACAGAATGCCACAAAATACAGAGATATTCTTAATGAACACCTTGTCCAGAGCACTCAGGCCCCAACTCCTTTGCCTATTGCTGCTCACATTACCCCTATTCTGTATGAACTCCAGTGGATACCTGCATCTTATCGAATATAATATTTGCAAATAATATTAACATGGCTTGGCTCTCCGCTATCTAGTCTGCTTCTACACCCCGACTCCATCCCTTCAGTCTTCTGAGTGTGGCCTTCTCTCTGTGCTTAGGCAAGTAGATCATTTAGAATTTTCGCATCTAAACTCTGGAATTCTCTCCCTGGTTTCTAAACAGAATTTAAAACAAGACTCAAAACGTACCTGTCTTCTGAATGTTATCATTCTGAAGTAATGATCTGTATTCTGTTTTTGTGCATGATTCTGTGTTGCTGTGTCACATCTTGTTTATGTAATGCCCCTTCTTCTGTCTCGTTAATATTTTTGCACTAATCTACTGCTTGTGGTATATTTTATCTGTTACTGTGTTTCCCCTTTTGCTGTTATGTGTTGTTACATTGTTTTATGTGGGGGGTTTTTTTGTTTTTTGTTTTTTGCTTTGCCATTATAGGGTATGAAGCATAGATTGATGTGATCGGTGTTGTAGAGTATCTTGAAGCTTGGCATGCTACGGTTTCAAAGTAGCTTCTCTGACACCATGCAGATCTATAACTGCTGTTCTGGCTGGACTTCCATCAAGCACAATCAAACCTCTACAAATGATTCAGAATGCAGCTGTACGACTGGTCTTCAACGAGCCCAAAAGAGCCCATGTTACACCTCTCTTTATCTCCTTGCACTGGCTACCGGTTGCGGCTCGAATCAAGTTCAAGACATTGATGCTTGCATATAGAACAGCCACAGACTCAGCACCCGCCTACTTCCACTCACTACTACGAATCTACATCCCCTCCAGAAGTCTGAGATCCGCTAGTGAGCGACGCCTCGTGGTACCATCACAGAGAGGCTCAAAATCACTTTCCAGAACATTCTCGCTCACCAAATCTCTCTCTTTATTTATTCCTTCTCTTTCTAGCTTGTACTTATTTGAACAATGTCTAAGAACTTGGTATTACAACCACTTCCTGTGTCTGTTTGCCTCTTTAAGAAGAATCGCTTTATGTATGCCCCAATTGTAAGTCGCTTTGGATAAAAGCGTCTGCTAAATGACTAAATGTAAATGTAAATGTAAATGTAAATGTAAGGATTTTTAAATTACTTAAAGGTAGGATTATCCTGAACATCCATCTTAACCACTTCCTCAAGGGTTACATTCATAAGACACAACCCAGAGAAAAATTAAGAAGAGGGAAGGAAGGGAAAGACAGAATGATAGAAAAAAAACAGGATTTGTGACAGCATGGGTAGAGGAATATGCCATTGAACTGGAAGGCCATACGTTTTATCAGTCACTGCACTGGCATGTTCAGCTGTCTGAAATTAGCCGTCCCGCTTTGGGAATAGGCCGCAGGCATGCCGCCATGCCACAAATCCGAGCGCAGAAGAATATCAGCTCTCCTCACATGCCGCCTCGTGCCGCCCGGCGATGCCGTCTGAAAACTATCTCTATTGTCCAGTTTGATTGCCTGAATCAAACTGATTTACTGCAAATCCATCGGAGCTTTGATAAATCTATTACAGTTTCATTTCGCTGATTTCATTAACGTGAATAAAACTCAGCCATGCTTTCTGCATAACTGCCTTTTAATGGTCTGGCCCTGTCACCTGCCCGAGCATTAATCCCTATGACTTATTGCTCTACAGAGGGAATGAGTAATGGCTATTTGAATGTGATCAGTGCAGTACAATGCAATTAAGGAAGCAGCACTGCGCTGTGCCTTTAATCCTGAACTAATTTGAATTGCAGTTTGATAGCACTGTGAATCCTGCATAATTATGTAGGGTGAATATTAAACTGGATGACATACCGGAGAAGGTCTTTAACTAGCCCAGCCAGAGGCAGAGAGCCAGGGCCCGACCGAAGAAGAAGGCTAAATTACCTCCGCCTCTCCTGACAGGAGGCAACCGAGCCGAGCTCTAGGACGGTTGACGTGGACATCTCTTTCTCATCTGCTACCTCGCCAGTCATGTATGAGTGTCATTTTACCCTGAAATAACAGAAACATCAAGTGTGAACTAGAGGGGCCCGGCTAAAGGGAATGTCACATTTCCTTAAGGGGGGGATTTTACATGAAGCTTCGGATGGGAGGTGTCACTTTAGGGGGGAAATATGCACATTTGGCAGGTTGAAGCTTAATTGAGCTTATCAAAGGCATTATATAAAGGGAGGATTAATTTCAGTCATCTTTTCGTCTGGCTTTGACTGAATGACAACTCATTAACTGAATCCACCCTGCTTCTGTTCTTCACAGCATTAAGACATCAGAGATATTTAAATGGTACAGAGAAAGACTATTGCTCCTTGGGAAAAACGTAGCTTCAGTGTAACCATGTGTTTAGGACAAGAGAGATAGCAAAAAAAAAATGTAGCAAGAGTATGTAGAAAATGAGCTGGGCAAAGAAAAGATGCAAAGAGAGGATGCCCGCTAAATTAAGCCATTGTGACTCAAAATCCTCCTTTAATAAGGTTCATGCTGTCTACAACTTCATCATTCTTCCCTGAATGATAATTACTTTATTCAATCATGTTCAAGGTTTTAGTGAAAGCTAGCATTGATTGATTAACTTCAATTACCATGCTTGCATTAGCATAGATAAAAACTGCTTTTCAATTTGTGAGTGGCGCGCGGGGTGGAAACCCTGCCTAGATATTTGCATTTCAATGTGTGGCGCTGCCAGGGGAAGGTCTGATCGGCTCTAAGCCCTTTCTGCACCGCTGCCCTGACGCTAGCCCCTCGCAGGCTCTTCTACGTAAACGCTCTTTGTTATGATTTCCGTGGATGCCTCATGAGTGGTGAAGAGGTGCGTTTGCAGGTTGCCTTCGTTGGTCTTTCAGGGGTTTTGGGGTATGCGGCGATGTGGCTCTCCTGCCATGAACAGCACGTTCACATTCACTGTCCATTAAATGCTCACAGAGGGGATGTTTGCTGCACTTACATGACTTCTCTTATCAGTCCGTCTGTCACAGGTTCTGTACAGCAGCCAGTCTGCAGCGTGTAAGATAGACCGGAGACATTTCTGTCGGTTTGAATGGTGGCGTTCACAGACAGTAATGGGTTAAAAGATGACTGATGACTTAGATCATTATCTGTTACGGAGTCTGTCACTCTGTCTGTCTATAGTATTAGAGGAGTTTATTTTGTCAGGTTTAATCAACAAGAGCACTGAAACTGGCCCTCATTTATCTTAAGCTCAGATTCTGAGTCAGCATTTTATCCGCGCCTCTTTCTGCCATGCGGTAATGTTAGTCCTGTTAAAGGTATTTGCTAAGGCAAGCATCACTGCTTACTACTTACTATTGCTCATAACTGACATGAACATACCAACATGAATAACACCTCACACCAAAATATGCATCTTGCTATGCTGTTAGAATGAGCAATAATGTGTTGTTTTCGACCTAAGAGATTGTGCTTGACATAAATTGTTTAGTTTAGTAGTGTTCTAAATTCAAGTTATCTCCTATTTTAAGTTGTTATAGCTAATTGCAGCAACATTATTATAGTGCAGTGCAAAATATGTAATGTAATAAATTCTGATTTGATTGCAAATTCATCATTGATGACTGACATACTTTGTCAATGCACTTTCAATGAATCACTGACCTGTATTTGTAAAGACCTTCACAAACATTCAAACAAAAATATCAAATCACAATATTTTGCATAAACGTTTGCATGAAAGAACAATGAATTTCAATAATCTGCCTTAAAATACAGGGCAAATATTAAGAAATCAAAATCTCTCCTATCACAGAACAGCAGAAGACAATGACAGGGCTGCCAGCAGCTGCGACTGTACCAGGGACGGCTGGGATTACCTCACCTTTGCCTGCATATTTAGTTTTGATTAATGTCACCTAAATGCTGTGTCTTCCAATCGAGTGCTGGGGCTTCATTTGCATGATTTTTGTGCTGGGTGCAAATTTTGGGCTAAATGAGCACCTCTCCTTTTTGTTGGTTTGGAGCTGACTGATTTGACTTGGGGAGCGTTCCTGTCTGTAACGCTCAGGGATAAGTACACCTGCGAGATATGCAAATGTTCTAGCGGATGATAATGACCTTATTTATTTTAATTTATAAAGTTGAAATTAGCATTAGAGCAGCTAAATGAACTGGAAGTTAATAATAATTATCTGTATGTATGTGTGCCAAAGCTTAGCCTAGCCTTGCTGCTCACACTTCTGCCAACGAGAATGCAGGAAAAAAACAACTAACATTCTAAAGCAAATCTGATCAATGCATAGGCGCATATTCCAGAGGACGCAAATTCCCTGGATGTTAGTGGTTGACATGGCTGTTTAGAGACCTGCATTACAGGTTATATTGCAACCACTGGGGATTTAACTCTTTCCAAATTACTGTACACTCATTCAAGTAATCTCGTTATTAGGCATCAACACCACAGAAGCTAATAGAATCCTATTATACTGTCATTAGCTGTCCTGAGTAGATCTCAGCATACTGATACTGAATTATACAGGGATTGTAGGATTAGAAATTAATGGGGACTCAAGGTAAAAATGTCACCTAAAGTGGCAAAACTTCCCCCACTTTATATACATGAATCATGTGGTTTTAAAAATGCAGCCAACTGTAACTAATTATTAAGTATTTGACTTAAAAGATTGGTGCACAATATATGTGTATTAGATACGTTTATCGAAACGAAAGAACATACACATAATGATCAAAACAAACTCTGAAAATTATGTTTTGGAATACAATAAAATTATAATTATTATTAGTAATAGTAGTATTGTTTATTATGTTATTATTAGTAGCAGTATTCAGAGTATTAATGAACAATTAAAGCCTAAATAAAGAATAAATGTAAAGCATTACTGTAATACATCATATACCCTGGATAACTCTGAACAGTTTTATGATAGTGACAGTGATCATATCTTGTAGACATAAAGCAGGGAAAAAGAAAAAAATCCATTCATTGCATTTCAAATGAATTAATCTATTTTGATGTGTCAATCTTTGCAGAGGCAGCAGTGAGCTTTTGAGCAGTCGTAATGCACAACCTGAATAGGAGCTCCACTCCCCTGCGGCTTTTTTCTGCAAGGCTGGGTGCAAACAAAAAGCAGACTCATCTACTGGATTACAGAGACAATTTCCCCTGTCATACCCCACTGTCTGAGAAAATGGACAAGACATATGAATGATCAGTGTCAAATCTCACTTGTACCTGTTCACTTCTGTAATTCATGTGTGTATGAGTGTGTGTATGTGACTGCTAAGTCAAACCTTCACATTAGAGCTCTAACAGGAAACCCTTCGATAAAACGCTCCTTCCTGTAATTAAAGACTGATTCATGTCAATTTAGCTCTATATATTTTTATTTTTATTTATCTATTTATTTACTTTTTTCATATTTTTCTACAAAAAATGTAGGTAGTCTCATCATTTCAGCCCAAAATGTATTCAATTAAACTGATTTATTTATTCAATTAGGTATTTTAACAAGTCTCACTACAATAAACAACATGCAAATACATGGATGGTTTAGAAAAGCTTGTTTCAAGCTTCACATCTCTGCATAGGTCTACAAAGGTAACGCAGTTTATATTAAATTGTTATTATATAAAAAGCACTGAACATTTTAACACTACTGAACTCAAACATTTGGAAGAAAAATAGATAATATTTAAGAAATATAGCAGTCCCAACCACTTGCTTCATATTTGAATCAAAAGACCCTTTTCATCATTGTTACCAAGAGCTATTTGCTTACAGAGGCAACTGTTATCAAATAGCAAAACAGAGGGAACCAAAAACAGCCAAGAAACCCTTGAAGTAATTAGTTTTAAGAGTGAAACTTTAGACTTCCACAGCTAAAATTAATTTCCAGTTGGAATGTCAGCAGTGTCAACCCTGTTCTCTGCCCAGATCAGAAGCACTTAACAATTAACTATGGGGGAAGAGGACATCCCACCCTTATTCATTCATTCATTCACACTTGAAGCACACTTGAATTTTCACATTTTGAACATTGAACAAACCTGAATTTCTGCTCATCCTGTATCTACATATGGCTATATAATATCTGTGCCACTGGCTGTGTAGAGGAAGAGAGGCGGGTCCCTGGGGTCGACAGGCCGGGATTACGCTCAGAGGGAGCTGAACTGCTGGCCTCTCTTGATTGAAAGCCCCGCTCAGATAAGGCCCTGTTTAGAGTGCATTAGCATTGCTTTCTAGACTGTAGAGGCCATCCCAGATCTCACTGTCTGTCTCTCTCTCCTGTAGCCTGCAGGAGATCCTAGGGCTTACAGCCAATCATTTAGTGTGATTGATCAGGGTATACGCGAATCAATATCTCATAGCTTGCTCCCTATTGCACATTTAAACAAATAAAAGGAGCTCTTGCTGCAGGCTGTAGTGTTTGTCTTAGCCTATGGGCCCTAAACACCCTGCCTCATCTTGGGATTTGAATATTTTCAGATTTGCACAGAAAAAGCTGACTGGTGACCTCAGCAATCAAAGAAGTGAGTTTGAAAATGTCTCCAAGTGTGTGTGTGGCCCCTGTGTTGAAAGGGCCCTATTCACTTCTAGTGGCATTGTAGGCTACTGGAGATCTATTAAGTTAATTGCATTAGGATCTACGCCCTAGAGTGGTCAACTATGTAATTTCACTAATTCATCCTGGTGAGAGGTTGACCTTAAGAAATGTAATTATGCCCACCTGAGTAACGTGGGGGCCCCAGAGTCCCACTAAGCAGTCGCTAAGAACAGATGATCATTAGCAAAAACACTGTTTGCTTTTGGTGTAGTCAATATGCACGACAAGTAAACATCTCTTTATGACCATCTAAACAGCAGTGCACTGAAAACCTCTTCAGACATCAATATCAGCTGTGATTAATATCGCACAAAGACACAAGTGCTTTTTTTTAGCTATAAATACATTAGTTATGCATGACTAGCAATTCTCCCATAAAGAGGTCCAAAATAATTTAGCATAAACACAAATTATTTGTGCATTTTAATACATCGGTCCATAATTATGCATTACTTTATACCTTCGTAATTGACAGAAAATATGAAGGGTCAGAAGGTGCCCGTTAGAATGACTTCTCCATTTAATTTTTTGACAGCGTAATACATAGTCTCAGACCTGATGTATGTGAGTGTGTATATGAAAACCATGCAGAAATTCCCCCAGGGCTTACACTACTTTAGATTCAATTACAGCAACATTTATAACTGAAACAGCCAGATTAACCAAAATGGTTTTATGCTTATGATTATATAACTATAAGAGTTTAACTTTGAAATTTACAGCGGAATTGTCTATTTAATATTTCCTATATGCATAACTCATTCTGTGCCATTTGTGCTTTGGACAATTATGTCACTTATTGAGGAGAGGTTTTACTTTGTTAAGCTTATTCATTTTTAATCTGGAAGTATAAAACCAATGGAAAAAAAAAAACCGCAGGCAGGAGGTACATGGGCCATTCATAATGAATAGAATATAGAGAAACATATGCTTTCTATTTCTCTCAAGATGTGTTTTCTTATATACTGTACCAGTCAGACAGTCCAGCTCTTTCCCTCCTTTGCCCAAGTTCACATGTAGGTCACCAAGTCCCGCCCTCATACCTAAAACATCCAATCACATTGCCAGAGGTACCATGGGACAATAGTACAATGTGTCATCGTAGGAAGTAGAAGAATGCGGCTCTCCCAAAACAGACGTTAAAGAAGCAGCAGATGAATCACTGTGTCCTCCAGATGTAAATCCACACCTCTGATCCACAAAGAAGGGTTTTAAATGCTGTGCTTACAACCACCCCACTCACAATTAAACACACAGTCCACATTGTGTCTGTCATGCGGGGAACACTAAGGGCTTTGTGTCACAAGGCGTCTGGAAAGACACAGAACGAAAGGAAGGAATTTTTAGATGAGTCACCAAGAGGCTTTTTGGTTTGCACACAAAACAGTTTTTCTACAGTCCACATTTCCACTCAAAGATATGTTTTTGTTGTAGTTTGATTTACTGGGATCTACTGAAATAAAATAAAAAAAACCTATGAGACTATTGCAGGACAAAATATTTTAAAAGGGTTTAAATTGCATACTGTTTACAATAAATACAAACACTAACACCCTGCCACACCTTAGGGACATAGCTTACAGTGTTTTATGTCAAAGCACAGCTGGCCATCAACGCACAAACCGCCAATAAACAACAGAACAGCTCTG
This sequence comes from Sinocyclocheilus anshuiensis, assembly GCF_001515605.1. Taxonomy (NCBI): domain Eukaryota; kingdom Metazoa; phylum Chordata; class Actinopteri; order Cypriniformes; family Cyprinidae; genus Sinocyclocheilus; species Sinocyclocheilus anshuiensis. The sequence continues at coordinate 2,859,764 of NW_015549571.1, forward strand.
GACTTAACATTTAATGTTATATAGGGCCTATTTTATATTCACAGTATAGCATCAGTGTTATATGTGTCCATCAGTGTTCAGAGGTTACCATACTCGCTGTAAATATAAAAACCATTGCATCTTGACATGATGTTATTCATAAATAAACTGTATAGAGTTTGCCTCTATGATTTTTATCACAACGAACCTTCCTCAGAGTAGACCCCATATATTAGGCTTGAATTATGCAGAAATATGAAGCCCAATTCATATTGAGCTTGAATTAAAATGAGGTTGAGAGGGACAGGCATAACGTCTATACAGTGAGTTGTACTGGAAATTGAAAATATAACTTTCCAAAAACTTGCAGTAGACAATGAAATCACTGAATGTGAGAACTGACATTAGAAACTACATAGCAACAGTCTAAAAACTGAGAACGCCAACCACAAACACATTCACTGATCAGCCACAACATTAAAACCACTGACAGGTGAAGTGAATAACACTGAATATTATGTCATTACAATGGCACAAGTTAACAGTCAGTTCTTGAATATTTCATGGATAGTCTCCTATGCGCGTGCACACACACATACCTATATATATATATATATATATATATACATATATATATATACACACACACACACACACATATATATATAGATAATCAGACAGAGAGAATGAGAGCTTCCAATCTCACCTCCATTTTGACACATTTATCCTCTTGACAGGCTCCTGTCATTTCAACAAAAGAGATGGAACGTCAAGTCACTGTCGGACGCTAGAGGTGGACATCTCCCAAATGAGAATAAAAGACAAGCATTTAGCAAAGATACACACAAACATTTAAACAATATCTCCAGCTCTGTCTATCTCTTTTTTTATCTTTTTATCAGCATTACAACAGCTTCACAGAGATATTTTCTCACAGCCATCTAAATCTGATAAACAGCTTTCTCTCTCTCTCCAATCAGTCAGCCCAAACAATTCATGTAGCGCTTTGCCCATCGTCCGAGAGAACTTTAACGTGCTCACAGCTTTCTTTAATTGATGTGAGAGGGTAAAATTATAAATAGGCTGCAAGCCATTCTCTGTCAGTGGAAAATAAAGCCAGCGGCTGTTTACTGTCTGTGTGATGTATGAAGTTTGTGCGTTTGATTGTGTGTGATTATACTCTGAGAAGATGACCTTTAGTGGAAGCCATATTGTATTCTAATGAGCAGGGAGGAAGCACTGGGCTGTACTGTACGCAGACGAGCTGGGCTCCATATCCACGCTAACTCCATCCATCTACAGTCACCAATGTGAGACGCAGAGAGACCTACAAACACTACAGCCCACATCAAACTAGAGCACAGCGTCTACAGACAGCAGAGCTTCACGTGGGTGTGAACAAGGGGTTAACTCTACTGTCAAAAGATGATCTCTGTATGTTACATAGAGTAACAAAGATATGCTGTTATTGTCAGATACATAAATGTGGTTTGGTGTATTTGCTCAAAGCAATCAGAAGGTTACAGATTTGAATGCCTTTATAGCATGGACCGTTTGAAAAACGCTGTCTAATATTATTGTAACAGTTTGATTTACCAAATTCTGATATTATTAAGGTTGTGTAAACGGTTTGCGTCCTTATGATGGTATTAGTATTTGATGTTAGGTCTCGCAAAGTTGGGAGAAAACTTAAGAGCAAAATTTTTTGAACATCTGTTAAATAAATCGGTAATTATGCATTACTTAATTATGCATTACTTTATACCTTTCTAATTGAGGGTTCTGTGAAATCTTCTGTTCAGGTTTTTTAAGCTAATATTTTTTGTATATTAATAGTTTTATGCTAACAATATTTTAATTTTTACATTAAAAGAACATTCAAAATGCATAT
>NW_015549571.1:2861939-2874656 GCF_001515605.1 Sinocyclocheilus anshuiensis
TAATACATGTGGTAAAATAATAATTAAACATTAATAATAATAATAATAATAATAATATAAAAATAATTGAGCTGTCAAACGCTTAATTGCTATTAATGGGCATCTAAAATAAAAGTCTTTGTTTACATAATATATGTGTGTGTTAACTATGTATATTTATTATGTACATATAAATCCACTCACATACAGTATATATTTTAAAAATGTATATATTTATATTCATATAATTTATATTACAAATAAATATATTTAATATATAAACATATATTTTTCTGAAATATATACATGCATGTGTGTGTATTTATATATACATAATAAATATACACAGCACACACAATTACTTTTAACTCTACTCCATATGTATATATATATATATATATATATATACAGTATATATATATGCATATACATATACATAATAACATCTTAATGTTCCAATGTTCCCTCTATGAAAATTGATCATTTGAGAAATGATTTATAACCTCTGTGTCCTTACAGTAAGTGAGGGCAAAAACAAGGCTGACACCAGCTCTCTATGGGGGCTTACCCTGATAAGCTGCTACTGTTGCTAGTTTGCTTTAGACACAATCGTCTGCTAAATCATGAATTATAGATTTGTTAACTCATTTTGTTTTCCACAATAAAAAATAAACTGCACTTGAATATAACTTAACCATAGTTTGAAAGCTCTTAATCCCCCTCTTCAGTGGGATTCATCTCATGATAAAGTCCACATTAGAGCAGCACTGTGCTTCAGAAGCAAGAGGATGAAACACAACAGGTTTGAGCAATCAGCAATGTGAAAATGAGTCGATGTCTTGACATCAGTGGCCAAGAGCTTCTGTAGCTCTCACCTGCTCATTAGCTGAGCCAAAGGTGTTCACCATCGCTCCTGAACCACCCACTCACAGATCCAGCGCTCTCAGAGACAGCATAATTAAGTAGTCCAATCAGAACCAGCATGGAATCACTTCTCTGCCATGTTCAACTCACTAATGAACCAAAATATCTCATTAAATATGAGTGCGTTATGTGGATTTATGTCAATCATGTTGAGATAACAACACTTTGGCTTGAAGACGCTCTTAAGGAAATAATCATTATTTTAATCATATGATCAGTTAAGTGTGTGTTTTTTTTTTTTTTTTTAAGTACAGGCTTAACAAATATCATATTTGAAGGAATAAAAGAAACAAAACACAGAGTTTGTAGAAGTGGTTTAGTTTGAGGCCATAACTGTTGTTCACAGTTTGAGGTGCCGGTATTTGCATAGGCGGCAATGAGGAGAGCAGCACATGGAGAAAGCATTATTCATGACAACATTAGGCTTATTTTACAGAACAAGACCATTAATCGTGCTGCCTATTAGTGTACTTCATACAGTCCTTGCAAGGCTTCAGGGTGAATGTTTTGCATGTTTTGTACAGCAACATAAATATGAAATGTGCTTGATTTTCTCTTGATGTCTCTGTCCCCATGCCACAGGTTTTCATTTTATTTTCCATTTTTAGGCGTATCAGTAAAAAAAAAAAAAATCTGGGCCATTCTAGATAGGTTGTTCCAGACAGTGTTTGATAAGAAACACTACCTTTTTAGTAGTTAAACACCACTCAAGCTCTCATTTTATCAAAAGTAGCAAGCTACACTGAAGCTTTTAAGATAGGCTACATAAAGATCATGAAAAAGAAAAAAAAAACATGGTTTGTTAATTAAAAGGTATTTATTAGGGGTGTAACGATCGGTTCACGGGAAAATTCCAAATGGAAGTGATCATTCCTATCCCCTTGGTGTGGGGACTTTGGAGTGAGCAGGGCACGTGCGTGCCATTATGTAGTCGTTTGGAATGATCCAAACACCGTGCTGCGTTGTCACGGGAACATCCCAGCTAAAGATAATGAGGAAATTGCATCGCTCCCTTTGCCAAGTGCATTCCAAACAACAATGGCTATGTCCCAAATGGCACCCTAAACCCTCGCGGTCTTCCTCTGAGTCTGCACTTTCGTGACGTAATGCCGCTTTGACTGTCGGGTAGAAGTCTGCTGCGGAGCTCGCCCCGGTGCGGGCTTGGTCCCGGTTGTGATTGGCCGAATACCTCAAGCGTGTGACAGAAATGTTATGCCCCTTAACATACTGTGATTCCCTGTCCGGCCGGAGCGACGAGACAAAAACATTAAAACCCATTATAAACGAGGCATTTGTTGCATCCAGTGGGGACATAATTACTGATTATAATTACTTATACTGTCTTTTTACTTTGGTTTACTTTGGTTTACTTTAGTTGCATCATGCCGCAACTAAACATAAACATAAAACCATGTCTGCATTTGTGATCGGAGAAATGACAAACAACAAGTGCTACTCTACACTGCTCAAAACTCGCGTTTGAATAATAATCTGACAAATCTAGTTGACATATGGCGGCTAATTCCCAGCCTTTCTGTAGGGAGCAGGCAGAGGATTAGGTTAGCTTAAATGAAATCTGGGAACGGCGTGCCATCTGCGTGCTCCGTGCACCCGCTTCAACACGTTAACCGGGCTGTGTGAGGCCATTCCTCGGGTTTGTCTCTCTCTTTCTCTTTCTCTCTCTCTCTATCTCTCTCTCTCTTAAATATTGAAACAGCTGTCTTCCATTCAGGGAAAGCAATATAGCTGAAGCCAGGCCAAAAATCGAAGAGCATGGGGCCCCTAAACAAACAACAGAGAGGTAATGAGTGTTGTACAAACACATAAACAAACGTCTCAAGTCTCAACACCTGAGCAGAGAGAATCCACACTTAAGTCACCAATATTACCAGTAAATGTCCCTGGAGGAAATGTACTTTGAGGGCGGTTTTCCATAATAATCTGACTGAAAGAACACAACTATTGCATGGATATTTTTATGACTGGTAGCTTTCACTGAAATCTTTTGTGTTAAGTAAAACTAGCCTCTTAAACAAACTTGTTTAAATTCATGTGTCCAAATGATTCGCCCGGCTGGCTTTAGCCATAAAGAAGGCTACACGTTTACAAACACATAGAACAGGCCTCTGGATGCTGATTAATGAGACTGCTTTTAAAGTCATACCGCCCGACAAATCAAACATAACAGAGTTTACTTCTACGTGTGATGGCTGTAGGTAAGCGCTTAGTCAGGACTTGATATTGTAAGAAGCAGCTGACGTTTGTATTTGTTACAGTAATTTCATGCACTCTTTGTTTTAAGCAAATCTGTAGCAAAGCTGAACAATACAATAGAGTCTTATTTCAGAGGTGTCCTGTGCCACACCGATAAAGACAGAGAAAAAGAAGAAAGACTGAGGAAGGAAAATTTGCTAAAGGCGGTCAGATAAAAAAAAGTACAAAAGTACATAACAAAAGGACCTTGATGAAGCAAAATAAACACAAGCACTGTATTACTACTTGATTTAGATCTAAGATGCTAACCATTAAATATGTTATGCATGTTATGTTATGCACCATTAAATATGTTTGCTTGCAAAGCAAATCTATTCATGACCACTTTTCAAACTGGCTCAAGGGAGCAAAATGCTAAAATCTATTTCAAAACTATAACATATGGGTCAGCATATAAAATCACTTTATTCTTATTAAAATCACTTTATAAAACAGTTGCTTATTATACAGAAATATTCGACAACAGAATGAGGCCATTTACAAGTAAAAATCAAGTATTCCTGAGAGTTGCAATAAATAAAACAAAATTATAAATTATATAATAAAAAAGTTCTCCCTTGTGAAATTGGCAGCGTTATCTCTGGTTATTACGTAACTTTCTGATTCATTCATCAAATCAATCCCAATTAATTGCATTTATTAATATTCGCGGTGAAAAGCTTCCAAAAGAAAACAACAACAAAGTGGCTTTAGAACGCAACATAGTGTTTGTTTTGTATCCATATCACTAAAGATAGCATACTGTATCCATGTCCACGTGCAGCAATCTATTTTGCTATGCTATTTAGGGGAAGTCGTGGCCTAATGGTTAGAGAGTCGGACTCATAACCCAAAGGTTGCGGGTTTGAGTCTCGTACCGGCAGGGATTGTAGGTGGGGGGAGTGAATGTACAGCGCTGTCTCCCACCTTCAATACCACGACTGAGGTGCCCTTGAGCAAGGCACCGAACCCCCATCTGCTCCCTGGGCGCCGCAGCATAAATGGCTGCCCACTGCTCCGGGTGTGTGTTCACAGTGTGTGTGTGTTCACTGCTGTTTGTGTGCACTTAGGATGGGATAAATGCAGAGCACTAATTCCGAGTATGGGTCACCATACTTGGCCACATGTCACTTCACTTTCACTATTTTTTAATCGTCAATCTGTGTAAACGTGCACTATACGTTTTGTTATTTTAGCATCTTACAACATTTTCTCACATTGTCACACAAGGTGAAAATAAAAACTTTTATCAAGACCCCTGCATTCTGTTCCATACAGTCATGCTTCATTTGGCTGTATTTGAACAAGAATGCATCCTGTTTGTGTTGCTTCTTATTGCGCTGCATGCTCTCGATAAGTAGAGACATTGCCTGTTGTTGACATTTTTAATATATAAATAATTGTTAAATTAATTTTATAAAATTAACTACTTATATACTCATGAATTAACATGTTAAAATGACAACCCTAAACATAATATAATAACAGCCGATACATCAGTCTACACAAAACACATACACAGGTAAGCACACTTTTGTACACCCCCTAAAACCCTCAGGAAAAGCACATAGCGATCTGATGTGTGCACAGTTCTGGACTGAACCTATGTGAATAAACCCCTAATGCATCCTTTGACTGATATATAGTGTTTGACTGAGTTAAAGTCCATAGCCTGTATTCAGTTGTAGGCAGAGGGCACAGCCTGTTATCAGAGAAGTGTTACTCCAGCAGCCATAATTGTCAAGGAACAAGTCTTAATTTAAACCAAGGGCTAATTATCATGCAAAGCATACCCACCCAGAATGTTTGCATAACTATCACAAGCGTTTTCATAAATGATGCTTTAATTAGTCTTAATTAGAATTTGTTTAAGTCAGCAGGGAATGCAGGCCCCCGTGAAATGATGTATGTAATAAGCATTGGCCTCTCTCTCTCTCTCTCTCTCACTTCTTACTCAGGGAATAGGTCTGACAAAATCACATCACATTAAATTGATTCAGTCAGAATTAAAATTCTTATGGTATTAATTAAATGGGGAGGATCTCATTAGCGAGCAGCGCAGTAAGGGAACGACTCAACACAACTGGCAGATGTGACTCTGTCAGAGCCGCACACACCCTCGCCATTAGAGAGAGAGACAGAGAGAGAGACATACAGCAGATGGGGACAAAGACAGGAGGACACAGAGCGAGAGAGAATGTGAGCGAAATATAGACAGAATTAAAAAAATCTAAACATGGGAACTGTGTGTGGTAGAATTAAAAACAAAATAGAATAAGGACAATAGAAAGTCAAATGAGAAATATTAATCAGCAGGGTTTGAAACATTTTGTGTGGCTTTATTTAACTGCTCTTGCTCTGTTTGGCTGCTGTAATTCAACAATAACAAAACTAATGAAGAGAGTAGATACCCTGTTATCACCCTCATGACCCTCATCTCTCTCTCTCTCTCTCTCTCTCTCTCTCTCTCTCTCTCTCTCTCAACATAACTGCAAGCGGCAATCTTAAGGGTCCATGTAGATGATTAACAAATCAATTGAAATGTATCTTATGATGTGGATTTTACAGCGAAGTGCATCTTGAATCTCCACTAGTAGTTAGGGTTTGATGAAACAAGTTACAGCAAAATTCAGGTGTCAAAAGGGGCAACTGACTTTCAAAAGAAATCACTTCTTCTACATGGCCATAAACATGGGTTTGAAAACTAGTGAGGTCTGGTGTGTGTTAAGCTATAATAACCCCTACAAATACTCATTATACTAAACACTTGAAAAGAGACAGAGATGTAGATGTTTGTGAAAGATATTTTCTCTGTTTTGGAGGGATGAACACTGTAAAATTATACCATAGGCTATGTATTGCATCAAAATTTGTTAATACTTTACTATAGGTTAGGGGTGGATCATTTTATCATTTGTTTAATATTCATGCAACAATACATATTACTGTTATAGTTTTCATTAATAACCATTGCTAGATGATAATTTTGTCTAGTGCTCTTATGAATGTTTTAGCATTACTTTGTCAAAATTTAATGACTATACTGAAGTAAAGAGCATAGACTTCTTCATGGCTAGTGTTTGCGTATTTCATTTCATTCTGTAACCTACTTGTTCTACAGATCTGTGTAGGAAATGCTACTGTTTTTGATAGCGTTGATAACATTTAATAGATAATATCATGATGTTGTTGTTGGTTTTTTTTGCGCGCATTTGCGTTTGCCGTACCGAATGTGCTATCTTGTCAGCAATAACCTGTCCATGGGCTCTTTTGATTATTGTCAGTTTAAGTGCAACGATGCAGTGTTGCCAGATATTGCTATAAAAACCGAAATATAAATAAAAAAATAAATCAAAATTATTTAAAATATTTTGCAAATAAGTTAAGATAAGGATATCGCTAACCTAACCCTAAACTTCAACTTCCCACTTCATTAACTTTCTAAAGTGTCAAATTAAGTGGAAAACACAAGTCCAAAAACGCCTATAATATCTGGATCTGGCAACACGGCGGAGGGTGTGCCCGCGCACTCAAGCCTCGTTCACTCCGCAGCGTCTCGCAGCGATAATTTTTATACCACGGAAACTAAACATTCTTGCAAACTGTCTAAACTGAAATATATATGCAGACACTCAGAGGAGTTTTAATCAGCAAACTAGTCATTCAGAGAACAAATTTCTATTTTTGAGCATGAAAAATGTACAGAGGTCCTGACCTCAGTGATCTCATAGCTGGCTACTGGCCTGTTCTTCTAGATTAAAAAAATAAATTAAATTAAATTAAATTAAATTAAATTAAATTAAATTAAATTAAATTAAATTAAATTAAATTAAATTAAATTAAATTAAATTAAATTAAATTAAATTAAATCTCCGCAAAAATATTTAATATCATAATATTATGTATGTGCTCACAGTATATGTGGTTGTCACAATCTGTTTGGTTTTGGTTTTGTTCTCCATGGACTTTAGTTTGCATTCTCTTGTTTTAGTGTTTTGTTCCTGCTTCATTTATTCCCGCTTCCCATTTGTTGTCAGTCACTGAACACTCTGCACACCTGTTTCTAGTTTCAGTCTCATTATCCAGTGTTTATATTGCCCCCAGTTTGTTCTGTTCTTTGTGTTGTCATTTTGCTGTTAGATGTGGATTATCAGTGGATTTTGTGGATCAGTGGATCAGTGGACATTGTTTTTAATAAAGTAAAACATTCTGCAAATGGATTCTCTCCTTGTTTTGCCTACCCTATGAATATATGGCTTTTTAAACTTTGAACTGTATTTGTATGAACTAATCTGAGTTTCTAAGTTTGGTAACACTTTAGTTTTGGGACCAATTCTCACTATTAACTAGTTTCTTATTAGCATGCCTATTATTAACATATTGGCTATTTATTAGTGCTTATAAAGCACATATTCTGCATGACCATATTCTATATTCCTAATCCTACCCAACACCTAAACTTAACAATTATCTTACTAACTGTTAATAAGCAGAGTTTATTGAGGCAAAAGTCGTAGTTAATGGTTTGTTAATAGAGATAATTGGACATTTAAAATAAAGTGTGACCCTAAATTTCTTAATCTGAGTTTAAGCACAACGGTTTTGTAGAACTGAAACTAAAACCAAGAGAAAACTAAGAATTAAATAATGCAATAGATTTACACAAATTATTATATAATATAATACTGCAATGCAGAAATGCTACACCAAACAAGCTGTCATATTACATAAAACAATGTGTTAGGTAAAGCAAATAGATCAAATAATTATTCGGCTGCATGTGCTTCTGCTAATGTGCTGTTATTACTTATGTATGCACAGTGATTGTTTAACAGTGTTTAAAGAGTTTGTTTTGTAGTCAACATGGGACTGCATTATGTTCTGCAACATCTAGACAGACCAAACATACCTGGCAATAAAGCTCATTCTGATTCTGATTCTGATTTATTATTCATACCACAACAGTAAATAAATCTGTCTTCATAGAAATGTTATACTATATATTATCTTTAAAAAAAACACAAATACAGTTGTCTTTTCATTTTATATGGAGAGCAATATATTTATCATATCTGGTAACTTGACAAATGTTTTAATGGTGTATGTAAAAGTTAAACATTTCATTATCTATAATCAATTCATAGATCACCATTGTTATACGAATGGACAATATCTATTAATTTATATGAAAACTGATAGTAAAAAATAGACTTAGAAAGATTTATTATTCTGCGGGTATTTTCCCCAAATAAATTCATGAAACTATGCATGTTCGCTCAGAATGACATGTTCTCCAAATTTACAAAGTCTGGAATTAATGCACACATGATAAAGGCACATTAGTCATATTTGGCAACACCCATAATGGATCAAAATTATTTTGATAACTTTTTGTCAGCATGGTCTAAAGCAGATGTATGCAAATTTTATTGAAGATCTCACAAATGACCATGAGGAGCTCAAAAGGGTAGTTTTTTTTTTTTCAGAACTTTCGACTGTCTGACAATCAGTATAAACACAGTAGGTTTCCAGCACTTTTTGTGCTCCTAAATGTAACAATTCAGAACAATTATGAACAGCTGGAGACCACTAACTATCTAGTAACATATACAAGATTTTTTTAAAGAATTTTACTCCATATAGACTACAGCAATTCAAATTAATAAAATGACTTTGGTCACAGACAATAATCTGCATTATATCTCCATTGTTGTTTCAGGTGTGATATATTTTAATGGGTTTTTTTTTTATTTGTTTTTTTTTAATTATGAACAATTTGAATGACTCAAAACACAAATGTGTATTTAACTTACAGTTTTAATAATTTCATATTGCAAATATATTACTATAGTTACATTGTAGTTTTATACAATTTTTTTTTTTAGCATTCTGGGTTTTTCTACATCAGTATAAGACTGTTTGCACAGACATAGATCAACACCTACTTCTTCATTGCCACTTTTGCCACTCACTGGACAGAAGAACTACTACAACAACAGGATTACTAGGATAAAACGTCTCAGGTTACGTATGTAACCATGGTTCCCTGAGTAGGGAACGAGACACTGCGTCCTCTAGGGGTCGCTATGGGGAACGCCTCGTCGTGACCCATGTCTGAAGCATACATTGAAAAAACACCAACAACACGTTGGCCGGCGACAGCCATGACGTCACTACCGGTGCGACTATAGTATAAATAGGTGCCGGGAGAACACATCATCCACGACAGAGACACACTAGATGAGTGGACCCGAAGGTACCGGGGTCTAAACCACCTCAGAGAAAGGGAACGAGGTTAATAACGCGTAACCCTTACCATACAGGATTTCAGAAAAGTGGGCAAAGCATAACGTGCACACTTACCACTTATGTGGATTTTAGAAAGTGGGCAAAGCATAACGTACACACTTACCAGCTATGTGGATTTTAGAAGATGCGCAAAGCATAACGTGCACACTTACCACTTATGTGGATTTTTAGAAAGTGCGCAAAGCTTAACGTGTGCACTTACCATTGTATGGATTTAAGAGTTTTCCAAACATCTGCTCACAGATACCCGGAAGTACTGGGCCAAATGGGAGAGGCAAGCTCAAATACAACCCTCTAAGGTGAGGGGAGCACTGCCTGAGACAGCATTACACAAGAAGGTTCTCGCAAAGGCCACCTATACTTCCCGCTAAATGCCTCAGCAAGAGGGGATATCCTGGTGATCGGGAGGCCCCTCAGGGTGACCTAGATACGGTAAACGAGACAGGGCAGCCTGAAAGTGTAAGCCCAGCCAGGACGTCCAGGAAATTTTTGCAGTGCATTGCCGGGGGCCTGATGACCAAGAAGGCTCCCGCAGAAGCCTGTGACCTGGCCGCATGATCCAGGAAGTATGAAGCCGAAACCCGGCTTATCGTACCGTCTGGACATATATCGACGAGTGAAATAAACACTGCAAGTCGAGCACCCAGTTTCTGAATCCAGCAGGTCGCCGTGATTTTGCCAATTAAGATATGTTCCTGTATCAACATCTTTTGTTTATCCTGGATCAACATTACTGTCCAAAAACATAGACCTAACCCTACCCCTAAACCTAACCCTACCCATAATTTATCCCTAAAATCAAAAGGAAATGATAGCTGAATAACAAGGATGTAGAAGCACCTAACTCTGGTTGTAAGGCATTTCCTGATATTTCCTCTAAACTTATCCCTCAATTTTGATTGGTTGCTTAGCATGTTGGATGTTGATCCAGGAACATTTTGCACTTGGTGAAATCACGTTCACCAGGTCCACTCCTCCCTATGCTCTGGACATCCTGGTACTCCAGAGTCCTTCAAATTACCTCCCCCTGGCCTTCTTCACCATTACTGCTACCTCAGTGCCCTTGGTTTCATATTGCTCTGGACTTTGTCACTGACTTACCACCTTTTCAATGTAACAACATAATTGTCACAGTTGTAGAATGTTTCTCTAAAATATGCAGTTTCATTCCCCTACCCAAGTACCTGCCTACATTAGAAACAGCCAAAATCCTTTTCCATTATGAATTTAAGTGATATTGACTACCAGAAGACATCAAGCCAGCCATAAAAGTACACACCTCATCTCAGCTCATTGTCCAATCTCTACAAATTGTTTGTTTCTACAAAGTAGACTACTTACCTGTTCGCCAGTGATTTCTCCTGCGAATTCTCCTGTGTTATGCTCGAGATATTACCCCAATGATTACTCTCCATTACCTCCACCACCATTCCTTCACCGACTGTACTCGCCAGTCCCATGGCCAAACCAGCGCTCTACTCTGGCTCAGCTGAGGATTGCAACGGATTCCAACTCCAGTGTTCATTAGCCCTGGAGATGCAGCCGCACCTTTATACCACAGAATGAGCAAAAATCACTTTCATCATTTTTCTGCTGTCAGGCGAGCGCTCTACTAAGTGGAAATCATCTTGGCGGGTACACTGTAAAACCGAACAGTGAAATTAATTAAATGAAATGAGTTAAACCCGGATACGGGTCCAAAATGACGTTAAAAATGTTTATGCACTGAGGATGGACAACAAAACTTAAAGACTATTTATACTGCATGTTGTTTGACTATTTACATACAAGTATTGTGAGGTTTTTAGATAACTACCTTAGTATGTGCTAGTGTGCTGTTATTAGCTAGCACTTAACTATAAAGATCTGAATGAATGTGCTGTTAATGGAAGCAAGTTGTATATAATTATCATTGTGATGAGTGGGGTGGGACCATGGAAGCGAGGCTTGGCTTGGCTCCCATAGCTCTCAGCCCCGCCCCACTTGTCATAAACATTTTAAGCTCTACTAACTTAAAAAAATGTAGTTCGTGTACTCAAATATTTTGAGGCAATAAGTTTCCTCAAATGTTTTGAGTATTCTTAACTTACCAGGTTTTACAGTGTAGAATAAGTGTGATGGTGCAAAATGCAGATCCCAGGTCAAGTGCTACATCCATTTTCATTTCACTTGATCCTTCATTTTTCACTGTCCTGCCCAACTAGCGCAGCTCATCCCTTTGCATTTCTACACTTCTCTCCAGGAACTCCTCTGGCCTGCCAAGTTCATCTCCTCTTCCTGCCCGGCATGCTGCCATCGCCTCATGCACACCTTCCACAACTCTGCGCCAGCCAGCACTATCTGACTTCTTGCCGCCTCTTTCTATTGCTTGCTTTGCAGAAAAACACTCCCGTTACTAACGTTACTAACGTAACCTTGGTTAGCTGAGATAAGGGAACGAGCGTTGCGTTGACGCCTATGGGGAAACTCCTGTTTACTCTGATACTGAAGCCTGATCTGTTTACGTTCGTGTAGCTGCACGAACCAATGGCCAAAAGGGGAGGAGCCAACCTCTCTATAAGGCGGCTCTGAGTGCCATTTCATCAGAATCTTTCGACTGAAGCAACAGTTATCGATTCGCGTGCAGCCTTATAGCACGGCAGCCTACGCAACGCTCGTTCCCTTATTTCAGGGAACTGAGATTACATGAACTCTCTCTTTCATTGTGTTGAAACGCTTGTGGGGAACGCGTCCAATAGTGCCGTGCTATAAGCTAGTGCAGAACGAAGCCGCTTTGCGAGCCCAGCCCCGGAGCACTCTTTCTTAGGGCTCCTGTAAGCATTAGCCAATAATGAGACCCAAGCCGTTTAGGCTGAGGACTACATAACAATTAATAAATCAATGGTCCAATTAATAAAACCTTGTAAAGGTAGACAGCGACGACCAGCCAGCAGCAACAAATTTCACAGATAGAAATCCCGCTGGACCAAGCCCAGGAGGAGGCCATTCCTCTGGTGGAGTGGGCCCTCACACCTTTAGGGCACTGCAAGCCTTCTGAAGCGTAAGTCATGGCTATAGCATCCACTATCCTGTCTCTGCTTGTCTCAGTTTGAGGACGACTCTACAGTCGTTTGGCCCAAACTCAAGAAAGAAAGCACTGACTGACAGTGCTTGCAGGTCACCCACTCGCTTGACCGATGCTAGAGCCAAAAGGAGGGTGGTCTTAAGTGACAGGGGCCATAAGTCAGCTAATTGGAGCGGCTCAAAGCCAGG
>NW_015549571.1:2877519-2904100 GCF_001515605.1 Sinocyclocheilus anshuiensis
CTGGATACAGGAGTGAGTCAACTGATGAGGTGAGAGATGCTGTGAAGCAGTATCCCAATACAGAATGCACATAAATGGAATGATATAAAGCTGGAGGATATGGATTCTATGTTAGAATGTGATAGACCAGATATATTTCATAATGTAGACAGTCTTGTGCATCCTGAAATAATTCAACTGATTGTAGAATAACACAATATGTGAAATTTGGTCCAATTCGCTTGTGCCATTTTGTATATTACTACTTAGAAAAACATAAAAATGAAACATAATTCAATTAATAATCAATTAAAGTGCTTATGGCACAGAGTAATGTAGGATTGTGGGGTTAATGTGTTTTATAAAGCCTGTTTTTGCAAAGGAAACTCACAATGACACATTTCGATGCAGAGATAGACATTCTGACTCGCTTCACAAATAATGTAGTAACTCCTGTTTAGAAGCTGTTATTTGAAATATTCTTTTTTCTGGTACTTTTTGGCATCTAGTGGCATCAAACAAAGTAAATTGCAGAGAGTTGTGCCTAATAGAACCTGAATTACAGATTTTCAAAAAAATACTTAGTTTTAAAACTCCAAAAGCGCCTATGTTTTTTTTGTGTTTATAGTAATATTTGAAAAGTATATAATGTTATTTATAAAGAATTACACTCATATTTTGTAGTTCAAAGGGTTTTCTTTACAATGAAACCATTTTTTTTTTCATTTCCTCCATTGTATGTGTGCAGGGTAAACATTTGAATTTGAGTATGTTAAATTTAGGCGAAAATACCAAAAAACGCGCCGAGCTTAAGTGGTTTTAACTTCACTCAAATAATAATGAAAGTTCATTGGACTTAATTGAAATAAGTTCTGTAAATTTAAAATGTTGTTGTAGTAAGGTGAACTTAAAATGATTGCGTTTTCTAGTTCCCAGCATGCTTTGCATCAGACAACAAGGAAAATAAATGTAGAAATTAAGTGTTATTTTGTGTTTTTACACAAGATTAACATAGAGAGACATAAGTTAGTACTTAAATGTTGTGTTATGTTAGGATTTACATAGGTTTATGTTATGTTGGTTTTGTAGTGTTACCGTTGTGGTGAAGAGTAGAGCCTGTGGTTAGACTGAGGATGGACAACAAAACTTAAAGACTATTTATACTGCATGTTGTTTGACTATTTACATACAAGTATTGTGAGGTTTTTAGATAACTACCTTAGTATGTGCTAGTGTGCTGTTATTAGCTAGCACTTAACTATAAAGATCTGAATGAATGTGCTGTTAATGGAAGCAAGTTGTATATAATTATCATTGTGATGAGTGGGGTGGGATCATGGAAGCGAGGCTTGGCTTGGCTCCCATGGCTCTCAGCCCCGCCCCACTTGTCATAAAAATTGTAAGCGCTACTAACTTAAAAAAATTGAGTCCGTGTACTGAAATATTTTGAGGCAATAAGTTTCCTCAAATGTTTTGAGTATTCTTAACTTACCAGGTTTTACAGTGTACTTTAACTCAGTTTCTAGATAACTTTGTCCACCATTTCCATGAAGTCTTTGGAAAGCCTGTGGGAGACACTTCTGTTGGTGAGCAACTTTACCATCTTTATCAAGGAAAAATGTATATTAATGATTATGCTCGCAAGTTCTGGACCCTTGCAACAGCCAGTGGATGGAATGCGTGCTCGCTCCTCACCACCTATCGGCAGGCATAAAATGATTCCACTGGTCCTGAACACTTCATCCAGTTATCCATCAGAGTGGCCAGTCGCAGTCGTGTCTCGAAGAACTCACTCACTACTGTTGTAATGCTTACTGCCTCTAATGTCACTTTTCCCGTTAATGCCCTCCTCAACTGTGTGTAAGCCAGGAATTTTATCTCCAGAATCTCTGCTGCCAGCTCAACCTCCCGAAGATCACAACCAAAACCTCCTACAAGGTCCAATCGGTAACTGGAAAACCCTTATACAAGAAACATGTACTCTACAGTGTCTGTCCCATTCAGCTGTGGTCAACTGCACAACGAATTTCTTAGTCTTCTAGTTCTAGAGAATTTCATCACTGATGTGATATTAGGGCACCCATGGCTTGTGCAGCATGATCCTATTATCTCATGAAGGACTGGCAAATTGTGAGTTTGGCAGTAAATGTTTCCCAGACTGCTTTCCTCAAATTCCCTGTATTGTTTCTCATCAGACCAAGATACTTCCTGTGAACTCCACATTCATCGAGAGTCCCTTTGAGAAGCAGTCAATCGACATCCCAGCCTGTTACTCCACTTTCAGCGATGTATTTTGCCCCAAGAAAGCCTCTCAGCTGCCTCCACATCGACCATGGGACTGTGCCATCGATCTGCATCTGCCCTTCTACTTCCCCTGCTGCTTTGAGTTTCTTCTTTGTGGCCAAGAAGGATGGAGGTTTGTGGCCTTGTATTGACTATCGTGCTCTAAGCAAAATTACAGTGAAGTTTCACTACTCACTTCCCCTCATCCCAGCGGCACTCAAACATCTCTGTGGAGCCTCAGTGTTCACCAATTTGGACCTCCGTAGTGCCTACAACCTTATCCGGATACGTAAGGGGGACGAGTGAAAGACTTTTGCAACTCATACTGACCACTATGAGTACTTGATGATGCTGTATGGATTGATAAACACCTCCTTCGTATTCCAGGACTTCATGCATGAGGTACTCCAGGACTTCCTCTATTGATTTGTGCTCATCTATATTGATTACATCTTTGTATATTCCCGGAGCATGGCCGAACATCTGCAGCATGTTGCGGAGGTCCTGAAATGCCTGAGAGAATTCCACCTCTTCCTCAAAGCAGAAAAGTGCTCTTTCCACCAGTCCTCAGCGCAGTTTCTTGGTTACAGCATCAGCAGCCGGGGCATCCAGATTGACGAGAGGAAAGTGGAGGCCATAAGAAACTGGCCAACTCTGACTACCATCAAGGAGCTCAAGTGCTTATTAGGCTTTGCAAACTTGTACAGACGGTTCTTCCAGAACTACAGCACTATCACTAGTCCGCTCACCAGCCTGCTGAAAAACAAGCCCAAGTCTCTGTCCTGGTCACCATCTGCCACTGAAGCTTTCCAATGACTCAAAGAGGCTTTTACCAGCGCACTGCTCCTAATCCACCCAGATCCCAATAAGCCATTCATCATCGAAGTGGATGCTTCCACTACTGGTGTAGGAGCTGTGGTGACTCAGCAGCAGAGGACTCAAGCCAGACTCCATCCATGTGCCTTCTTCTCTAAGAAGCTCAGCCCGGCAGAAAAAAATTATGATATTGGCAACAGAGAGCTTCTTGCAATCAAACTTGCCCAGGAAGAATGGAGACATTAGTGGGAGGGTGCACAACATCCCTTCACTGTGTTGACTGATCACAAGGATCTTTATATGGTCACATTTTATTTTAAGGGTAAATTCTCACCATTAATATGTCTTCATAAGCACTAATAAACAGCCAATATCTTAATAATAGTTATGCTAATAAACAACTAGTTAATAGTGAGAATTGGTCCCTATACTAAAGTGTTACCATTTACTTATATTTATTTAAGAGATGCTAAAAGACTTAACCCTAGTCTGGCTTTGTGGGCTCTGTTTTTCACCAGGTTTAATTTCTTAATTTCTTATCGCCAATATACCAGGAACATTACGGCTGACGCTATTTTCCGTCTGCATGCTCGAAGAGGTCTGCAAAGAACCTGACCCCATTCTACCCAACAACCTGAGTGTGAGTCCCATCCAATGGTCTCCTGAGTCAACTACCTCTTCCAATGCCTAAACTGCCACTCGGCCAGGCTGCCCACCTGAGCTTTAGTATGTTCCTAGAGCACAATGCACACTCATCTCTGGGCACTGGCCACCCAGGGGCCAATATCACCCTCTCGCTGCTGAAAGACTACTTCTGGTGGCCTAGTATGGCCAGAGATGTGAAAAGGTTTGTTCAGTGTTGCCCTGACTGCGCCATCTCCAAAAGCCCCTGCCATCCATTGACTGGCAAACTCCAGTCGCTGCCCGTTCCCAACCGCCCATGGTCACACCTACTGTAGGAGTGGATTTCATCACAGATCTGCTCCCCTCTGATGGTAACACATGCATTCAACATAGCAGAATCACAGCAGACCTTCAACAATCTGAAGCTCCATTCTACCAACCTGGTCAGAAGGTCTGGCCATCGACCCGGGACATCAGGCTGCAACTGCCTTGCAAGACATTCAGTCCCAGATATATTAGCCCCTTCACCATCATCAGACAGATCAACCCTGTCACGTATCAGCTCCAGCTCCCCTCACACTACATGATTCAGTCTTCAGGATTCAGAAATATCCACATTACCAAGTTAAACTCTTCTCAAGAAGGATCAATGAACTGCCTGCTTACCTGACATTCCTGATCGGCTCAGTTGCGGTCAATAAAACTCATTATTAGAGATGCACCAATGTATCGGCCAACAATCGGTATCGGCCGATAGAAGCAATTTTTCGCGCTATCGGCCATCGGCCGATTGTTTAAAAACATCCGATGATCAGGGCCGATATATCCTGTCAATCAAAATTGGCGGGAATGCATCGAATACGTGCTGTGTGTAAAGATGTCTCTTGTGTGGAATTACTTTGAAGTGGGTGACAATGACGACAAAACTGCAGTTTGTAAGCTATGCACAGCTAAAATTTTGCGAGGTGGAACTTCAGTTAAAAATTTTACCACAACTAATTTGATTACACACCTTAAATGCTGACATGCCAAGGAATATGACGAGTTCGTCAAAGCTAAAGCGGAGGCTGCTTTAGCTACAAAAGCTAAATGCCAAACAAAGGCTAGCGTGACTCCCTCTATCGCGCAAGTGTTTGACAGCACCAGAAAATTCAAATCTGACAGCACGAAAGCACGTGAAATTACTCAGAAAGTAATGGAATTTATGGCGCTTGATGATCAGCCATTCTCCGTAGTTGAAGACACCGTATTTCAGCGACTGGTAAGACACCTTGAGCCTCGCTACACTTTACCGAGTCGGCGTTATTTCGCAGACGTCTGCTTACCGGAGATATACAACTGTGTGGCAGATCACGTTCCCAAGCTTCTTCATAACGACTCCGCGATGAGCTTCACCACAGAAATTTGGTCTTCAGACGTAAGCCCTACGAGCATGCTTAGTCTCACTGCTCAGTGGATCGATTGTGATTTTAAACTTAACAAAGTCTTGCTTCATTCACAAGAATTTACCGGTTCTCACACTTCATTGGCAATCTCTCAAGCATTCACTGACATGTTAGACAAATGAAAAATCGACAGATCAAGAGTGCACGCTGTTGTACGTGACAACACGAGGAACATGGCTAAAGCCATGACGGACAGTGAGATTATGAGTTTGCCCTGTATGGCTCATTCCCTCCAGCTGGCTGTCAACGAAGGAATATTAAGCCAGAGAAGTGTGACAGAATTGGTCAGTATGTGCCGAAAGATTGTGGGCCACTTTAAGCACTCGCAGCTTGCTTCTTCACGTCTACAGTCCATTCAGTCACAGATGGATCTTCCACCAAAGAGACTTAAGCAGGATGTAAATACGAGGTGGAATAGCACCTTCTATATGATGCAAAGCCTTTTGGAACAGAAAAGAGCGCTTGCTGCATACGCTGCAGATTACGAACTACCAGTCACACTTACTGCGCAGCAGTGGACACTAATGGAAAGCATAACTACACTTCTCTCTCCCTTTGAACAAATAACCAGAGAGATTAGTAAAGAAGATGCATCCGCTGCTGACATTATACCCCTGCTTCAGACTCTAAAAAGGTTACTCAGCAAAGAAGCGGACAGTGACCACGGAGTTAAAAAGCATTACTGGAGGCAGTGCAAAAACAGTTCAGGAACACCACTTCCAACCATATGTGCTGTATCGCAACGGTCATTGACCCGCAATATAAAGACAAGTTTTTTGATGCTGACACGAAACAACAAATGCACGAAATGATAGTTGCGGAGATTAAGAAACTCGGACATACTGGAGACAGAGAAAATGTGCAGAATCTAGAAGGTAAGTTTCCATCTAAAGAAATATAATATTCAATATAATAGGCAATTCAATAATTCAGAAGTCTGCTTTTAAAACACGGTGGGCTTATGTATTTATTTATTTATTATTTTTTAGATATCGTACAGCAAAAGAAGGCTTGCATAGAAACAAGAGAATCAACAACAGCATCTTTCTCTGCCATATTCAACGAAATTGTTCAAGAAAACGGGACTGTGGCGGAGAATGCGAGTGTGTCAACGCAAGTTGCCAGTTACCTAGCAGAGCCGGTGATTCCCAGGCACGAGAGCGCGCTAACGTACTGGGCCGCTAATCAAGGCCGTCTGCCTGAGCTTGCGCAAGTGGCGAGAAAATACCTGTCCGCGCCTTGTACGAGTGTCGATAGTGAAAGAACCTTTAGCTCAGCATCTAATGTCCTAAACGAGAAAAGAAATTGTTTAAGCTGCGATAAAGCAGAAATGCTTTTATTTGTGAAGAACTTACCCCTTACCTTTAAATAAGGGAATTGAATGAGAGGTTGTTGTGAGCAGATGTTCAGAATTGTTAATGTTAATGTCACTTAAGAACATTCAAAAAAGTTAAAATTACCAGTTTGGTGTTCCATGATGCAGAAACATTAACCACTTATTTGAGGGAAATGCTGATTGATTGTGAGAACATGATGCTTTTTGTATCCAGTTAATGTTAGAGAATATCATCAAAAAAAGTTTTGATTAAAATGACCAGTTTAATGTTTAGTGCTAAAACAGAAATGCTTGTTTGTAAAGAAAGTTTTACCTTAGACATGTATTTGAGGGAAATGCTTTGTGAGAAGAACAGGATGCTTCTCATATCCAATTAATATTAATATGAGTTAATATAATCAAAACTGTTAATATTTAATATTACCAGCTTGATGTTCAATGATAAAGCTGAGATGCTTTTGAGCATAACAGAAGGTTTTATTTCTTAGAATAAAAAAGAAAAATGTTTTAGTCAATGTTAATATGAATTAATAACAGAAAAAGTTAAAAAGTTTTAATTTAATCTTACACATTTTGTTAATGCGTTAATGTTAATTTGAGCAATGTGTTTTCTGTTTATGAGACCAGTCACTGTGAAACAACTGTTTAAATGGATATAATAAAGTTTTATATGCATTGCGTTCAGAATTATGGAATTATTATGGAATATTATTAATTTTAAAGAAGATATAAAATGCAGAACCACCAAACTATTGGTATCGGTATCGGTATCGGCTGATAGCACGCTAAACAATCGACTATCGGTATCGGCTGAGAAATTTACTATCGGTGCATCTCTACTCATTATTGTTAATATCTGTATCTGAGTCTGCTTCCATAACAACTATATCAATCAAGTCACCTTTATTTATATAGTGCTTTATATAATACAAATTGTGTCAAAGCAGCTTTACAGTGTTAAACAGGAAAATAGTATGTCAAACAGTCAATGTTTCAGTTAAAGTCAGTTCACTGTTGATTCAGTGATGTCATTGTCCAGCTCAGTTAAGTTCTCTACAAATAGTGTCTGTGCAATCAAGCCAACAATATTGCCAGAAATTAAGTGTCTCCAACTAAGGCAACAGTGGCAACCAAATCTCCATCAGTGATGGAGAAAAAAACTTTGAGAGAAACCAGACTCAGTTGGAGGCCAGTTTTATATTTTTAAGATGGACATTTTTTTGTTAGACAGTGTTCTAGGTTATTACACGCAGAGGTTTTTGTTCCGATAATTATTATTATTTTTATTTTATTTTATTATTATTTTTATTATTTTTTTTTTTTTCTTCTGAATTTAGCAGTAGGAAATTACTAGTCATCCAGATTTTTATATCATCTATGCATTCTGTTAGTTTTGCGAATTGATATGTTTCATCGGGCCATGAAGAAATAAAGAGCTGAGTATCATCAGCATAACAGTGAAAGCTAACACCATGTTTCCTGATGATATCACCCAAGGGTAACATGTAAAGTGTGAAGAGCAATGGTCCTAGTACTGAACCTTGTGGTATTCCATACTGCACTTGTGATTGATATGACACCTCTTCATTCACTGCTACGAACTGATGACGGTTAGATAAGTATGATTTGAACCATGCCAATGCAATTCCCCGAATGCCAAAATAATTTTCTAGTCTATCCAAAAGAATGTTGTGGTTGATAGTGTCAAATGCAGCACTAAGATCCAGTAGCACTAATTGATAGACACAACCATGATACGATGATAAGAGCAGGTAATTTGCAACTCTGATGACAGCAGTCTTGGTACTATGATACGGTCTCAATCTTGACTGGAATAATTGTTCTCCAAGAAGGAACATAATTGTGAGGATATAGTTTTTTTAGTATTTTTGACTGAAAAGGGAGATTTGACATCTGTCTGTAATTAACTAATTCTCTAGGATCAAGCTGTGTGTTTTTTTTTTTATTTTATTGTTTTTTTTTTTAATCAAAGGCTTAATAACAGTTTGAAGGTTTTTGGGACATATCCTAATGACAGTGATGAAATAATAATATTCAGAAGATTATCTACAGTATGACTTCTGGAAGCACCTCTTTTAGTAGCGGAGATGGTATTGGGTCTAACATACATGTTGTTGATTTAGATGATTTAACAAGTTTATACAATTCTTGCTCTCCTATAGCAGAGAATGAGTGGAATTATTCCTCAGTTGATCTATAGTGCACTTTCTGATGCAAAACAGTAGCTGGCGGCTGCACGGTTATAATTTCGTCTCTAATAGTATCGAAGTAAATAAGTTCATAAAGTCATTACAGCTGTGCTTTTGGGAAATGTCTGTGCCTGTTGATGCTTTATTTTTCAGTAATTTAGACACTGTATTGAATAAATACCTGGGGTTGTGTTTGTTTTCTACTAAAAGAGATGAAAAGTAAGCAGATCTAGCAGTTTTAAGGCTTTTCTGTAGGAGGAAGTACTTTCCCATCATGCAATATGAAATGCCTCTAATTTTGTTTTCTTCCAGCTACGCTCCATTTTCTGGATTGCTCTCTTTAGGGCGTGAGTGTCCTCGTTATACCATGGTGTCATACTGTTTTCCTTAATCTTCTTTAAGCGTAAAGGAGCTGGGCTATTGGATATGCTGAGGAATTAAGACAAATCTGACAATGAGTAGGTCCTAAAACGTGTTGTCTAACCCCAATAGAGTTTAGAATGTCTATAAATGCTGATTCCAATGCATCTTTTTCATTATCTACATGGATAAATCACCAACAGTTAAGACTTTATCTGCAGCCAGCGTTAACTCAGACATAAAATCAGCTAATTTTTTTATAAAGTCTGTATGGTGCTCTGGTGTCCTGTATACATTAGTCAGTATGAATGTCAATGTCAGGGATTTATCAATAATCACATGTGAATCCCTCACAGCTGACAGAGAAGGCTACACTAAACATGTGGCAAGCAGTGCAAGTGACAATAGCAGGGGAAGAAATCACCATGTTTGTTGAATGATTCCAACATACCACAGTTGTTTGATGAATAGTAATTTGAAAAACTGAGCAAGAGAGAAAAGAAATGGTATGACATGCTAACAGGCTAATGGAATGCTAATGCACTGCACTAGCAGTTTAGATTAAAAAGTGAATGATATCAAGTTAGTTTGATAGATAATATCAGAACTATGGTGAAAATTAAGTTACATTTTAATAGTTTTAACAGCAGAGTAACATTTTCATTGTAGTAAGTAGTAAGATAAATTCCAACAGAATCCAACATTCCAACAGAAAAACAAAGCTACACGGAGCTACAATTGTAAAGCACTGCATAAATAAATAAAATTATGTAAAAGTATGTTCCAGGTTAAAAACTCAGTTAGATGTCGATTATAAAATAATCACCCCTTAAATTTCCTTTTGAAACTGCATCATCAATTTTTATTTATTTATCTATCTATCTATCTATCTATCTATCTATCTATCTATCTATCTATCTATCTATCTATCTATTTATTTATTTATTTATCTTTTTATTTTTACAGATTGAGTGGTCAAAATTAAATTTAATGGTATCCCCATAGATGAACCTCGAATCCCAGTGGATCTGAAAATGAATACATTCCATTTATGAAACAAACAAATTAGCAATTAAAAAAATTTAAAGCATGAAATCATTTTTTTAGAAATACTGTATTCTCCAGTGTCAGTGATGAATGCAGCAAGACCAAAAGCTCTCAGGTGGTTCTACTACAGCCCTGCCTGTGCAGAAGTTACAACACTTCATTTTATTAGGAGCAGGCCCCTCTGTTAGTGCAGCCCTGCATAAATAGTTATGGTAAATACACTATATCATTTCTCTTCACAGTTGAATAGCATTATGATTTCTATGCTGAGCCAGGTGAAGCAGGGTCAGCAGAGGAAATTAAGAGGCACTCGCAGCAGCTGCCGTCTCTCCTCTCTTTAACCATGCTTGACTGCTTCGACCATCAAAAGCCGCTTGTACTTGCGTCATAAAAAAAGAAAAACATTGGCCGTGTGTTTAAAATGGTATTAAAATGCTGTTGACCCTTAAAATTAGAAAGTGAAACGTGCAACTCCTTGCATGCCAATTACTTCATGTCTATCTAAAGTGCAGAGGGGAAAATAGAGATGTATATGGTTGAGAGGTGTTCAGAATTTATTGACATGCAGCAGAAATGTACAATCACTCATATATGACATCACCACACACCTTAACAGTGGGTTCAGACACTTTAAAAGATGTGATTTGGTAATATTTTGCTTATTTTTGTTGATAAATATTTGATTCATATGATTTTCACTTGTGTTCTGCACCCTTGACCCCAGCCTATTCCACAGTTTAATTAGCAACTTCTGTTAATTTTGTTGGATAACTGAATTTGTGCTACAAACAAACAAACAAAAAGCATGAACAAACATTATAAAAGAGTTTGCAAAATGCAAAATGTGAGTACTTTTTTTACCCAAACAATACCTGCATTTATGAATCTCTTGGCTCATAATTAGTTTCAAACAAGCATTCATGTTTGCTTTGATCTGTGAGAGCAGGGTCAAATACATATAAATGTCATCTCATGTCTCCAGCTGATCATCTTATATCAATAGCTCACATTATGTATATAAAGAGATAAACTGACGTGAGGCATCTACTTCTGATCTATTTGAAGATATATAGAGGATGTTTGTGTAAATTAGTTTGTTTTCATTATGAGTTTTTATGTTAAATGGGACATTCACAGAAGCAAATTCACAAAACCGTTAATAATACATGCGCTAAAACAAAAATAAATTGATAGAATCGGTTCATTCAATTTCATTGTTTAGCCTAAATTAAGCCTAGTTTGAATAGATATATTCAGAAATTTCATTTTCACTCACTTTTAACACTGACGTTTATGTTGCCAGGTTCCCCCCACTACTCACCCCCATCCTCCCCAGATACCCCCCAATGATTTCTGGTAGGAGCACTACCACAAAGAGCCTATCACAGGACACATAGGATATGTTCACGCGATCCCACCACACACCCGCTGTTCACTCCCAGTGCGACTCTTGCAGCATCCCATAGTCTTCTCTGCTGTACCCACAGCTGGTGGCTGCCCTATGGGAAGGCTGGATTATTGCTGGGTTAATTTCCTGATGAATGTCCCACCTCTGTATTCAGTTTTCCCCAAATGACCAATTAAAGTACAGCAACTGGCACAGCGTTTCTCGGCAGCAGGTTGCCGGGGGCAGCCAGGCTGGAGGCAGTGTCAGAAGGTGTGTGCTTCACGTTCAGACACTGAGCAGTGTGTGTGTGTGTGTGTGTGTGTGTGTGTGTTTGTATGTGTGAAGAGAGGGGTGTCAAAGCTTAAAAGAAATAATTATAATATCCATTAAAAAAAAAAAAAGTCCCAAGACTTAAACTAGCTTTTCTGTCTGTATAAGTTTGGGTTATATGCATAAATTCATTGAGGGTTTAGGCTAATAATAGATAGTGCTTGCATTTTGTTAAAAATCCCCCTCAGCATTTTGGATATGCTTCAGTACTAACACTTCCCATTTATGTGTCTCTGTGAAAAGTCAGCACGAATCCTGGCAAATATAAGCAATTCATGCATTTTCTGAATAATTCATGAATAGTATCATGAGCTTGTTGTGAAAAGCGAGTGAAAAGGTTTCTGCGATGTGTCCTATAGTAGTTAACTTCAACCACATACAATGTTTTTTTGTTTTTTTTGCTTATCAAGTGTTGAGTGTTGGTTCATTGCACATTGTGCATGAACATATATAAATGTAAAATAAAGACCATAATACTGAGAGTATAGTTCTGTAATATAGTGTTCATAGTGTCAGCATGATTTTTTGTACACTTTTATGGACTGTAAAACGTAAGATTTAAAAAAAAAAATAGGTGGTATGGCTGTACTTTATCTCTTGCTGTACACTATACTGTCACTACTTATGTTACATTATGATTTTAAGAATGTATAATGGGTGTTGAAATCTATATCATGTTGACTTTAGGATCTGTGAAACTTATAGGGGAAGCTTATAAGAGGAAGAAAAACATGAAAAGTAACTATTCGCAATTACAGCCCGAGATGGTGTAACATTTTACTGTGCTTCTTCACTCTGTTAATGATTTACAAAGAAAATGTTAACTGTAACCTGAGTTACCATCTCAAACAGAAAGAAAGGAAATTCAAGGACCATTATCAAATGAATGTGATGATGCTTCACATATACAGAGATCACATTGGACACACATCCCATGACCTATGACAGATGGAGGTTTTGCAGTAGACTCTAAAGCCAGAATCTCATCATGTTTCCATGATACAAAGCTTTTGAGTTTAACTCTCTGCAGTCAGAAACAAACCGATAGAAAGACAGGGAGGGAGAGAAAGACATAGTGGTATGACCATATAGTCTTCCAGATCTGAGGGACGATTACAAACAAAGGACGGTGTTGTGCAATATCCGACCCTTGCTCTGCTGGAGTAGTCCGAACAGAATCAAAGCAAACAAAGACTTGCTCCTGTCTGCACCTCCAAAGAGGAAGAGACACCGCACACACGACCTGCTTCCTTTCATATCCACCCTCATAAAGATCTCTCAAATGAAAAACGGGAGGTAACATGGAGGGGATGTACGGGACACGCTGAGCCTTTATAGTGGGGTCGCAGCTAGGATCACCATGATAAGGTCACTCTAGAATCCAAATTTACACCCTATAATTGGCTAGCTGGCGCGCCTGATTGCATTCTAGAGCCGAGTGATGCTTTAACGGCCTCTGGCCAGAGGAAAACGCAGCCGATCAAAGAAATAAGAATATAGACGTCATAGTGATAAGGAATTTTGCTTAGAAAAAAAAGTACTTGGAGGTTTTCTGCGTCTACAATTTTAATTAAAAATGTTGAGTGTTAATTAACTGCAATACAATGTCAATGACAGACTGCAACACAAAAGAGCGACAAAGTAATACAAGATGAGAAAGAAAAACAGAAAGAAAGAAAGTGAAAAAGAGAGCATTAACTGGAGTAATTTGATCAATTGGGCATGAAGAGAGGAGGTTTACTTGGTGCAGGGAGCAGCTTCCATTTAAAGTGTGAGTTGAGTTAAGTGGAGTTTGATTGCGCTGTTGGATTGTCAGGGGCAGCACCGGATGGCTCCTCACTCCTCTAATTAGAATCGTATTCTTCTAATTAGAGGTCCATAGCTTTGCTTAGGAATTTTGCCCGCATGTGAGGATTGCGCGTAATGCGTGTCATAAATAGTGTTTATGGCTAACATGGTTGTCACCATCAAACCATTAAAACTAATGAATGAGGATCCAGACAATTCACCTGAGTGCATTAGGCCTCATCTCTGTGAGAATCCATTATCCTAAAGAGGGTTTGGGGTGCGCCGGTGAAATAGGGTCTCAAAAGTGGCGCCAATTTGAACCACATATGTTCACTCTGCGGCCATCTTGGTAATTCTTGTCTGCTTTAATGAGGAAAGACAAAAAGCCGCAAAACTGCTCTCTGTATAAATCCTCTTCCAAGCTTCATCCCTCAGACTCTCCCATTGTTTTTTTTCCCAGGAGACAGTCTGTGGTCTCTCCGGGCTGTTGGTCTTGGGGGCCTGGGAGCATGTGAAGAATGAGCACTGTCTGTCGCCCACACATTCGTCCATGCTGTGAGACTGTCTGAGAGGATGTAGACATATTCCAAGCACTGATCCATAGCGCAGAATAAACAGCAGCTGATCTGCAACGGTCCCCGCTTCCTGCAGAAGAGATTGGCTGGTAGACTGTGACCCCTGCAGACTCGCAGGGTAACCCACTGTGAAGGTGGGTTACCCTCAGTGCTCAGCTCTTCTGACAGCACTGATATTTGGTGACAGAGTGTTCGGACTGTATCGGGAACTCATATTACAACTCATGGATGAAAGGCAGAATAGAGATATTTATATAAAGCACTAAAGGAACACCAGCATGCTGAACTTCAACTGTTTTTAATTTTTCATTGTTGTCAGGATTCAAAGTAAAATCATAATAGAGTTTATACAGTGAACAGAATTTAACTGAATTTGAACCGAGTATCAGAATATCTGCTAAAGTTCTAGCAACCCCTCTTGTGTCTGGCTAAAGCAGCAGTAATGGAGAGTTTCTCCATGCAGACACTGCAGCGGGGACACTGTAAAAAAACGGCAGAGGCAGGCAGGGATGTAATTAAGGCGGCTGACACTTTTATTCTGGGTAATAGGAGGCGAGGGCCCAGTCTATTCCCTAACGCACTCCCCACACGCCACAGAGCGCATTTTAATACCCGCACATACAAGCACCTAAATGCCACTCTTATGGCCCTCATGGAGAGGTAATATTGATGTGTAAATAGGATAAATACCAACATCCAAGGGTTTAAGGGATGTAGTAAATAAACATCAACTAATACACAACAGGCATAAACACTGCAACCGTCTACTTCAGATAGGGAGAAGGCGAAGAGAGATACTAAGGAAGAAATCATGCCTGCATCTGAGCTACACAATAATGCACTACAGAAAAGGTTTAAACCTTCCTAATATGAGCGGCCACATGCAGAGAAATACCATCATGAAAACATGCTCTGGCTTTCTTGTGTTATTAAACATATGAAGCACACATTACAGTGTTCTTAGACGGAGAACTAATTGTGTAGCCTTTCCTTGGAGTCACATAGACCCATCTTTCATTAAAAAATAAATAAATAAAGAGAATAGAAAATTACATATTTTTATAAACAAAGCTATTACACAAGTTGTGGGTCAATTTGACCGTATAATGTAAAGACAAGAAGGGAAACAAAAAATCTGACAAAATCTACAGTAGAATAGTTCAAAACATGAACATTTTAAAATACTGGTTACACTATACCTATTTGACCTTGGAAATGCTAAAGTGCATCTTCAATGTTGACACAATACAAGGGTCAAAAGGTAAACGATTATTTGCTTAGAATTGTTGCAGAGCAGAAATTATACTATGCTTTTAAGGACTGATTTTAAAATTGCTTTGAAATATTAATAAAAGCAATAGGTTTCTCAAGGCTGAGCGTTACACTCACTTTATGATAATGATAAACCATATAATAGTGTTTCTTAAATGTAAGCTATTTGCAGTTGGCAAAAGCAACTTGGCACCTTAATATTGATCAATGTACAGTTGTGCGTTTATTTATTTTGCAATGGCTTTAAATGCAGTTCATTTAATTAGAGCAAGAAATATCAATTTTAAAAAACATTTTACATCAGTGGAGAATAGAATACTAGAATGAAACTCACCTCAGAACATCTGCTGTCTTTGCATAAAGAACAATGTTGCATCAGATGAACCGGACTGGATCTTGACATATAATGCGGATGTTAATGATGAAGAACACAGACATCAGGCCATCCTGCCACCAACTAGCTCTACCGATTTTATCTGCAATAAATAATCCACCATCATTGAGCTCTGGCACGACATAATGGCAAGTGAAATATGCTGGTATGATAGAACCAATAAATCCAGATTTTCCTATGGTTCCCTCAGGCTAGAACAATATGTAACTATAGCAGTCTGTGTCAGGTGGGGCTATCACTGAACTATCATAAAATCTAAATGGGTGCTAATTAGCAGCGCCTTCCCCTTCCGACTCAGTATTTCTATTGACATTTTAGTGAGCTTCTACTGCCTTCCTTCACTTGAAAACCATAACTCACAGGAACAAGAGAAGGAATACAAGGAGAGATTTCTACTTCTACAGCACAATAATGAACCTGCTATATTTGCTTAATATGTAAATTGGCTTGTCAAACAGCATGGTTGGTCTAGACAAAGTTTATACTTGCACCTGCATATTCACAAAGGAACATTTTATAGCTTCAAGGTTGTTCTTAAATAGTTCAGCAGACTATGTTCTTAGTTATGTTTCATTGAAGTATCAACTTTGTCTCAAGTCAAGTCACCTATATTTATTTAGTGCTAAAGCTACAATACTGATTGTGTCAAAGCAGCTTTACATTGTTAACAGGTTAACAGTTTGTCAATAAATCTCAGACAATTATCCTAAAAACAGATAAATAAAAATAAAAACAAATGAGTCAATTGTTAACACAAAGTAAGAGTACTGATCTATAAAATCAATCAGCGGTGGGTAGCCTCCTGCATTTGAGTGAATGACTGCAGGGATTTGCTTATCAATATGCATTAAAAATTCCTTGTCATTTAAGGTGTAACATAGTGTACTAAAAAATAATAATAAAATGTTGAAAATATGTATTCTGCATAATAAAATGTTAAAAGTAGCAATTGCAATCCTAACAATAGGTACATTACTTGACTTGATTTTGATGTTGGCTTGGTGTGTCACATCCTTTAGAATTAGTTACATACAGAGGCTTGGGCGCATCAGTAAGTGAGTCAGTTCAACTACATCCATTCAACTACTCCATTCAAAAACACAATCGGGATTCATTCAGGAGCAAAACAAGGTGCCCAGATTATTTCAATTTTGAACGCCACTTTAAAAAGCTCAGCTGATGGTGAGGTAACACTGATGCTGATGCACTACATAGAGACCAATGCATCTGTCAAACCCCTTAAAGGTGCACAGCACATAAGACCAAAACAAACATGGTGTGCTCCAGCCACACTTCTGCCCTCCGTTCGTCCACACCCACCTTCATGCAACACATCAAGAAAATGTTATACATGACGAAACTGAAATACCTTTTGCTTGTGACAAGCTGAGTATAAATCCATTGAGAACAGTACAATCAAGCTTAAAGAGAGTCTCAAAGGGCAGTCGCACTTTGAGCACATGAAAAACACCAAACACCAATGTCTTGTACATCTGGGTACAGTCATTTTAGACACTTCCAAAAATGTTGCAACAGAGATGGAAATAAAATTTTTAAATATATGAATTATGTTTCCATCTTTGTTGCCACAGTTTTGGATTTGCCTTTTCCTGTTCTAAAGAAGGGGGTGTCCCAATACTTTTGTATTTAAATTTTCTGTACATTTCTGTACATTTCTGCCATATGTACATTAACTGACATTCACCACTGATAAGCTACTACTAAATATATTGTAGAAACTTAATTTTCTGTATAGTTGCTTTGCAACGATTTGTATCGTGAAAAGCGTTATACAAATAACCCTGAATTGAATTGAATTGAATTGAATTGAATTTTGTCCATATAGTGTATATATGGACAAAGGTATATATAATTCAGCTATGTCTATTTATAGAAGACTTATTTATCTTCTATTGGTCACGTCATCACATGATATGAATTCGTAGGTCTCTTGAAGCATCTTTGAGACGTTGCCAGAGTTCAACGGATTTAGTCTGTCTCAGTTTGTTCTGTTTCTTCATGTCATTCCAGACAGACTGGATGATGATCTCTGTGTGCAGCGCTGACTGTTGTCAGACTCCTTGTGCAAACAAAAATCTCACTGAATTATTACAATTAATGGCAAAATTAATGTATGTAAATGTAAACCAATATTTCCTATTGACACACTACAGCAAAAGATAAAAAAATACTGACCATTTTTTAGCTGGTGAAAATTCTAGTGTTCTAATAATTTTGGCCACCACTGTAGGATATTTACAGGTCTACATATATTACATTTGCATACACTCTAAAAAATGCTGGGCAGCCCAGTGCTGGGTAAATATGGGACAGAACACATGCTGGGTTATTTTGAAATAACCAATAAAATGACCCAACAGGCTGAACCCAGCATTTGGGTTACAAAAATAAAAATAATAACCCAGCATTTTTTAGAGTGTATGAGTTGAGTTGCCTCTATATTTAACCTCAAATCTACAAATAACTTAAATATTGATGAGCTTTCATTTGTGATTTTTTTTTTCTTACATGTTACCTGCAGAGCTTACGTGATATTAAAAAATACTGACCATTTTTTAGCTGGTGAAAATTCTAGTGTTCTAATAATTTTGGCCACCACTGTAGGATATTTACAGGTCTACATATATTACATTTGCATACACTCTAAAAAATGCTGGGCAGCCCAGTGCTGGGTAAATATGGGACAGAACACATGCTGGGTTATTTTGAAATAATAAACGTTTTTACCCAACATCCTGGGATGTTTTATTTAAGTCATCTATTGTTTAAAAATTACTAAATATCTGGCTTAAAATGGGCTGGAAATTAAAAATCACACACAGAATTACTAGAGGCAACAGCAATAATCAAATTATGAACATTTCTTAATAAGCAGGAACGTCCATGGAGAAAAATATAAGACGAATTGAATGGATTTGAGGGAATACAGCATAGTTTACAATATTATATATATTTAAACTCATTTGACAAGCATTACAGAAATAAAAGATGTAACATTTAAAAGCACATTTAAAACATTACTGGGGGAAATTCAATACATGCATGCACATCCTCCCAATGGACTGGGAATGTTTGTTTCATATCAGTCTGTACCTGTTCACTTTGAGAGATGCTGCACGACTTGACATTTGAAATAAGTACCATATAAAGAATATATAAAGCCCTTTCCAATTTGATCGATTTTCATTGTCACAAATACACACTCTACTGATGGACCCACACAGATTAAGAAAGCAGGATAATGTAAACCTATATGCATCTCACTCACTCAAATTAATAAAACTCAGTGTGTGCGTGTGTGTGTGTGTGTGTGTGTGTGTGTGTGTGTGTGTGGCAGGAGGAGACGGGGCGGGGGTTTGATGCTAAGCCCAGTACTGATGATTAATGAAGCTGGAGCTACTCATAGACCCGACACACCTCCACCCAGACCCAGAGGCCAACACACATATGAGAACAGGAGAGAGAGAGAGAGAGAGAGAGAGAGAGATGATAGGAGGGAAAAAAAACAGTAAGTGGAATGCAGAGAGGGAAAATACAGCCAAAGAGAATTAATGTAGTCTTAGCCTCAAATTGCATATCAACAGACCACAGACTATTCAGTCACTGATCATCTGATGCATATTACACACAAAACCGGGAAGCACTTTTTCAGTCTGGCAAGCTCTAATCTGATTGGCTGGCTTTATGCAAATTCCAGGAGTAAAGTCACACAGGAGTGTGAAAACAAAATTAGTTTAAAATTGTTCTGTTCTGATTTGTTTTGGTTTTCTCACAACTAAAAACAAAGTTGTGTTTACAAGGTGCTGGGCTGACACAATGAGCATTTATGAGGAAGACCTAACTTCTTAATTGACACAGATTTCCAGGTTATGGATCAAATCTGTGAAAGATACTCACATTTTCATTTGAGGCATTCAGTTGTAAGTAAACTAGCAAGTGGTTTCTAATTGAGTCAAGTCCATATTTTGTATATTGCATTTCACATACACTTTTTTTTTTTCAAAGTAGTTTTACAAACATTCATAATGTTAATGTTTACAATACCTTAATGACTTGTATTTGATAAACCAGTTAAGATTTGCTATGTAGTATTGCTTTATGTGAGTGTACTGCATGCAGGCAGGTAAAGTTGGATTTAATAATAGCTGTCAGTTAAAGTTACCAATTAGTTTTGTGGTGATACTGGTGATATGATATTATAGGTTATTTGAAAATCATGCTATAATACCTATACATAATGCATAATCTCTTTAGTCTCTTAGTTATCAAGCAAAATGCAACTGTGGCAAGAAATGAAAAACACCATTTGATGAGGAGAGCTGTGTCTTGTATTGTCTGTAATATTGTCCAAATTATGTCTTTATAATGCTGGGTCCGAGTACACCTTGTCAAGTCTTAAACCAATTGCGTTTAAGTGGGAGAACATTATTAATGTCTCTAAGTGGCCATGCAACTCTAGTGTTACAACCAGCTCAGAATTGCAACATGAATGAGCGCCAGAAATGTAAAGAAGAAACAGAGCATCAAAGAGTAAAAGAAAGAAAGAGATGATGCTCAGATCTATAAGGACACATTCTCACTCTCACTCATGTATTATCAGACTGATCAGTCAGAGACTTCTGCAGGACTAGGGAGAATCATGTCATTATGTTGTGGTAAACTGTGGACACAGGCTTCAAATTCTGTAACTTTACTACAGATCCCTCTCTCCCTCCACTAGAGGACAGTAAACAGAACTTGACTGGATCCGTAAAACATTAACAAGACTAATCATCTGAACTGACTACACTCTTTCCTGTGTGAGATGCATGTATATCATGTTATACAGTACAATTGATCAGTTAGCATCAATAAAGCTGATTGGCTACCTTGCTGGAATGATGATACATATGGACAAACTGTGGAAGTGAAACATTTTATAATAAAAATGGACTCCAGTGTGCTACTGTAACATCCAATATTATTTAAGGATTCCCCTTTCTTGAACCTCAGACCAGGTTAAACAGAGATAAACGTAAATAAATAAATAAACATCGTCACAACTCTCAGTGTATCCCAGTCACTATTGGTGAAAAGGAATTGCTGTGTGGAAACCTGACGTACAGTATTTCCCATAGTCATCAGTGACACAGATGCTTCATTTAATGTGTGAGAAATAATTAATAAAAACAGGGGAAGATAATCACAAGAGCACAGCATCACACAGTTGTGCAATAACAGACAGGATCTTAAAATAATAAAATCATTTGTTTACACCATGGGTTATTTTTTCTTTCCTCATTCTTTTTTCCCCCCTTTTTTCTTTGTTTTTTAATTATTATTATTCTTTTCTTCTCTCCTTCTTTACGAGAGTGGCCCAAGCATGATTAATTGCAAGCTTACAGGTTTTTCAGCTTCAAGAGTAAATCAGCTGCTCTGAAGTGCTAACTTGCTAAAATCTAAACTAATTTTAGGCCAAGATATTAAAATATAATCCATCTTCTTCTTCCACGGGGAGAGCTAATTAGAAAATGTGACTGGCATAAGGGAGAGGAGGAATAGGAACTCTGGGATTAGAGATATAGAGAGAAAAGCACAGCCTCACTCTAATATCGCTGTATTTCCATGAGCATAGCATATAAATCACAAATATTAAACAACCTGCACACAACTGCATGGGAATTTGAATAATGTGACTCTCCATAGGACTAGCCAGCACAATGTTTAACATGGGCTCAAGTTATCAATATACACAGCAAAGCACTGAATAACAGAACAACTCTGAAATGGTCACAAGCAAATTGTCTGTGTCTAAAAAAAGTTTTCCCTATAATATTTAAATTAATAAAATGTCTCTCTCTCTCTCTCTCTATCTCTGTGTGTGTGTGTGTGTGTGTGTGTGTGTGTGTGTGTGTGTGTGTGTGTCTATAACATTCTGTGTTTAACTGTTATCTCACAAGTAATGACAAGTAATTATAGTTTCAAAAATGTAATTATTTTTCAGGGGGTTTTTTTAACTTTTGTATTTTAAATTTCACTTAAGAGTGATTGATTGACTGATTGATTGATTTTTATATTTCTTAAATAGTTTTGAATTTGAGTTTGCTTATCAAGGGAACTTCAATGCTACGGGAATGCTTCCATCCAGCGTGTGCTGGTGTCTGAGCCCATGAGAAATCGTGTGAGGGAGGTCAGGTTATGAAGTCAAGACCTTAAAATTATGGCTGCATAAAATGTAATCCATAAAAGTATGTGTTATGTGTTTGGGAGTGGAGCATGCTTGGTCAGCCCTCGAGCAGGCTGATTGCCCTCATTGTGAGTGTTTCACAACGAAGAAGCTCCGTTCCCTCCTGGCTCTCTTCTGGAGTGACGGGAGTTAGGCATCTGTACTCCATGGTTCAGGTTCTGCATCTGCTGAGGTGGACTTGGCAGAAGAGTTTGAGATGAGTATTCCCATTTCTCTTGTTCTCTCCCCTGACTCCGAGGTCCCCATTCTGCTGTTTCTTCCAATCCAAATAAGGTCCTAATACTTGCTGCATCTAGTTCCAAGGATGTGGAAATTGTCAGGATGCACCTCCTGCTTGTAGCTACGTTTTGGCCATCTCAATCCTGGTTCTAAGATCTTGTGTCATCTCTAGAGGAATCTCCTTGGAACGTTCAGAACAGGAAAGACTTGCTTTCTCTGACCCGGGCTAGGATTTGCAAACCCTGGCTGGAGATGTGTAGGCTTTTGGTTTTGGCCTTTTAAAGGAGCAATATTTTAGATTTAGCCTTTATGTCTGCATTAGCAGAAATCATTTAAATTCTAGAGTCCTTTCCTCTAGACATCTCTATGATTTATTTATTTATTTATTTTTAATTATTGTTATTTTATTATTTATTTATTTATTGCAGATATGGTGCAGGCAGCATGATGTCGATCAAATGCAGAAATCAGATGCACTCACTTGGTTGATCCCTCTCTCATAATACTGTACTCAACATAATACTTTTGGCATGTATCTTATAGAATACAGCTTTTTAAGTATTTAACATAATACTTTTACATACAATAGCTTGGAACTTTAGTGAAGCGACTTAGCATTTCTTTCGTTACTTGCTCTTAACTGAAAAGTAACGTTTTTGAATTAGTAACAGAGGCATGGTAAACTGTCAACTTGAGATTTGAATCCATGCTGAAAGCAAGTAGTTTCACACACAATTTTTTTTTTTTTTTTTTTATAAAATTTGAGCCATCAAATAATAATAATGATAATTATAAGCCCAATACCATGAAGTGTGACATGGCTCTATTTCAGCATGGCTGTGATTTCCTACGGCCGAATCACAACCTTGCTGATATAGAGCCATATCACACTCCTTCTTGTGTGATACTGCTCATATTGCTCAAATCGCAGTTTTATCCTTTATATATATAACACAGCTCTCTGGAATATTTGATTCTATTTGGTCATTTACAAAATTCTGAGGTGTGTTTTTCCCTGATAGGAACTGTCTTCATTAGCAATGCCGAATAGCATACCGCTAATGCGGGTATTTGAGGCCAACGCTTCTTTCACGTCAGTCATCACACTGCTGTGCTCTCTCTATTTTCATCCAAACGCATCTGCTATCATCTTGCACCTCAGTTATTGATTGTGTTTACTGTAAAATGAAACTTTGTCTAAGTTCAAAGCTGTTTGTTGGGAACTTCTTTTCTTCACAAAATCAATATTTTGTGTCTAATTATTTACTTTTGTGGTATGTAGATGTGTAATAAGCAGTATAATGTACTTCTAGTGGTTGTTTTTGCAGAATAAACCCCTTCAGGGTGAAACCCCTCCACTCCGCTTTGAAAAGCTACATGACATTTCTTAGTAGGGAGGTGGTAACATCACTGTTCTTGAAGCAGTTAAACTTCCAATTAATCTATCTCTCTCCCCCTCTCTCTCTCTCCCCCTCTCTCTCTCTCTCTCTCTCTCTCTCCCTCTCTCTCTAATAACTGCATTAGACAGCATTAATAACTGCATTATGAATCGCTCAAGCCTCAGTTACAAGCTCTAAAATTACATTTTGCAATTAGCAACAGATGCTTGAGATGAGATGTAATGCGAGAAAGAAAGTAAAGAAAAGAAAGTATTCCTACACACAAGAGTGTTTTAAGGACAAAAACCTGTCAAATTATTTGAAATAAATGACCTGACCAATGTCTTAAGGTGTGGTAAACTTAGTATAAGCAGCATAATTGACTCCTGAATTATTAGAAAAAGAATGCACACCCAGAGGTGTAACGGCCACAACGTGAAGGTGTGCATTATTTTTTTGTAATAATTCAACCACCCATCCTCAATTATTCCTTACACAAACAAACTGAAAACAGAATGACATTGAAGGGCTGATATTTTTGCTGTTTACATGTGTGTGTATTGTTTAAGTATATCCTCAGCAATGACACAATAACTAAACTTCACAGGAACACCTGTTGGTATAGAACACATTAAGAGCCTACCTATATGCTGCAGTAGATAGCAGAGAGGAGATGCATTTTCTATCTTTCTCATTTGCTACGGAACTTACTCTCACTCACACATCTGAGATCAGAAGTTGAGTCTGTCTTAAATCTGTCTTAATTCTGTTTCTTCTGTCAGTTTTCTTCAGAATGTTTTTTTTTTTTGGACAATTAATTAAAATTGTGAAAACATGACACCCTCACACTTTTCTGGGCTTTTTTTATCTCTCGCTTACCTCTGCAAGATTCTCAGAAGGATGTAATTTAGTGGAGAGTGGCAATTTCTCTGGGATGGACACAGCTCTGTTAACCCTTCCCCTGCAGGATGCTGCTTCGTAAGCCATTAAGAGACACACATTTTGGGGTAATAGTGGGTGAATTGCTAGCCTGCTGTGGGTCCATTTGGCTGCTCTAAAACGCATGGCAATACTGTGTGTTGGTGAGTAAGACAACTTACTATATATTGTATTATTTGTTGTTGTCTTTTACATTTGGGAGCAATTGCCTCACAAAAAGAAATAATATTTGTGTTACATTTTCATAATGTATGATTCCTGAATTTTGATCCAGGCACATTATACAATTCTGCTATGCAAGGGAAATTAAAATTTGTGTCATCAATTACTAAACTTTATTTGGTATAAAACCTGCATGACTTTCTTTCTTCAGCCAAAAATGGGTATTTCAAAGAAGGTTTCAACTTTTCTTATCCATGCAGTAATAGTCAATGAAGTCCTAAAAAACCACATTTTTGTACCATGTTTACTATTATTGTAGAGGGAGAGGGAGCGAGAGAGAGAGAGAGAGAGAGAGAGAGAGAGAGAGAGAGAGAGAGAGAGAGAGAGAGAGAGACGTTTTTTCGCCTTTCAACACACTTTATTCAAAATCTTAAAACAAATGCTGCATTACACCCCACACATACATAGCAAGAGAGAGAGATTTATATAAATTAAGAATTATGAGATGAATTAAGAGACCAGCTTATATGAGAGGGTTTTGTACAAGTTGTAAACAGTCTAAACCAAAATGTTGCATGTCTAGATGAAGAACCACAATGTCCTCAGTTCTCTGTCAATCTGAGGGTCAAACTGAAGAAGACAGAAAGAAAGAAAAATGGACAGATAAAGAAAGAGGTTAATAGTGGAATTCAGCACAGCAACATTGCCATCTTTTGGCAGCATGCTGCACAGTTCTTTGTGAAACTTAGAAAGATTCTTCTGTAACACCAAACAGCAAAATTGTTTGAGATTGTAATGGTAACCTGTGTTTTTAAGGTAGCAAGAATTTTTTTTTTAATTCAATTTAAATGAAGATGTAGAAACAGGCCTGAGTAGTCTGTGTGTATTGTGTAATGCGTGTTCTCTGGAGTTTAAAAAGAGATCTCAACAATGTCACAAATTGAGCTCAAATTTGAATGGTTTCATGAATAGTTTACACAAATCTTTTTATTATAATTAGTAGTAGTAGTAGTAGTAGTAGTAGTAGTAGTAGCATTAGTATTAGTATTAGTATTAGTATTATCATTATGTTAGGAACATTTTAAGTTTCACAGAATGAACTTAAATTTATAGTTTAAAAAGTATATTTCATTAACTCAAATAGTGTAGACATACCAAATAACTAAAATTAGTTTTTGCCCTGATAATATACTGACACAGGTGGTTAAGAGAAAGCTACGTGATGAATCAAATTAGCTTTTTCACAATCTGAGGTAAATACTAATATATAGACAGTGCATGGTGACGTACACATAAAAACAAAACACCATCACGATAACAAACATAACAGTAATGCAAACAATTTAACAACATAAGATGAAACATTCAACCCTATGCACATACTGTACATAACTGATTAGAAATAAATAGAAGGAAACTTCCTGTTAACCAATTAACAGGATTTTACCATAGCATTTTTAAATAGTCTTTCACTGTTTAAAGTATGATATCTTTTTACAATGCTTTGCTTGTATTTCACAATGGAGGTCCGATCCGTTCAGTTATGGATATGGTTTATTATAAGTCAAATTGTACTTGCCAAATAGATTTGTCAAAGCTTTCCTTAGTACACAGAAAGTATCTATAATCAGCTGTTGTGTAGATATTCAAAAACCAAACCCACATCTCACCGTAGTAAACTATTTAGGAGCTGTGTAAAGCAAAAGTGACATATCAGTGAAATAGCATCACAAAAAAAAAATGTTGTGGCTGTTGTTCCCATGCTGCTGCTGCTGCTGCTGCTGCTGCT
>NW_015549571.1:2904204-2943707 GCF_001515605.1 Sinocyclocheilus anshuiensis
TGTGTTTGTGTGTGTGTGAGATACATCAGGGATGAGGACAGCATCTGGACTGACACAGAGTGACAATTCATCCTTCTCTCCATCCATCTGACGTGTCACTCCACCTGATGGCTTTATTGTGTGGCCTGTCAGAGTACTTAATCTGTGTGTCACTCTCACACATACCTTCAGCAACATTAGATCTGGTGTAATGTCAGTCAGCATGGCCCAGATATGATCAGCTATTTAGCATCATTCAGTCTGTTGTAACAGCGTGGGTCTGCATGGTCCGGCCGGAGATAGCAGAACTGGTCATTTCCCAGTCCGTTTGACACTCTGACAGATGTCACTGCACAGCAGACGGTGGACAGACACTGTGGGACAGAGACAGACATGATGTCTCACTCTGCAGGGAAGGGAGCAGGTGTTCTGTCATCATATGGGTAAAATAAACTACCATCACATCCATCTGAAAGCAATCACCCTCAATATGTTTGTGGTAACACTTGCAAATGCTGTTCATTCATTAATCGAATAACTAGGAACAAATGAGTAATGTGATACTAACATTCTAGTAACTGCTCTTAAAAAACAAGAAAGTATTTCACTATTAGGTAACCAGTAACTACTATTTTTTTCATGTCTCCCAGAGAACTACTGAGAAACTAATTTCATAATTAATGTGAAACTAACTAATGAAGGACATTTTAACCACCACTTACATATTCGATAGGTAATATGTTAATAGTCATTAATACCTATTGTAAGAATGATAGTAACCTAGTAGAAATTAGTGTTAATACATTACTAGCTATTTCGAACAGTATTCTAATATCATGGTAACCTACTAGAAATTACTCACTGAACACACTAGTAATTACTCAAGTGTAACCAAATCCATCAGGAGGAATTATTAGGAAGTTTTCATTCTTTTCACTTCTGTTCCAAAAAAAGATGACAATATGTGTGTGTGTGTGTATTGCTAGGGAGCTCAAAATGGTTACTATAGGGCATGGCTAAACAGTTTAAAAACTACTTGCCAGACTTAGTCAAATTATTCTACTCCCCTGTCTCTTAGTTTCTCTGACCCAAAGATTTACCTCTCATCTATTTTCAGTGGAAATCTATAGGGTGGTTTCTAGGGTGTGGCTATGAAGATCTCATACAAGTTTGTGCCAAGTCTGTGTGATTTTTTTCCCAGAGACTTCACGAAAATCACGTTTTAAAAAAAAAGTCATAAGAGCAGTGTTTTCCTCATATGATTTGACACCTCATTCGTACATCTGTAACAAATAGTCTGGGATGAGTTAGATGCCAAAATTTGTATGGAAGAAACCAATGTTTAAATCAAAGAGCAGTATGTTGGCTTTCTCAGGCTAACATAATAAACCAGTGAGATAATAATAGTGTTGCTTTGCTTCGTAAGCACCACTAATAAGTTTAAAGAGGCTTTTCTCTGGAGCATGGGTGTAGAAAATCAAGCAAGCAGAAGTTTGAAACAATGCTTGTGTAAGAAATTATAGTCTGCCTCGACCAGACTTCCACTCCAATTAAACTATTCTCCTTTCTCTACAAAGAGCTTAATTATCATAGAGATAATTCTTTCAATAATATGTAAATAGTATCTTCTGAACGTTACTTCATCAATCGTCACCTATAGCGTGGGAGCGTCAGTAGGCCATCAAGAACCATCTGCTGACCAAAAGGGTACTTGAATATAATTGCACCTTAACATTTGGTTGTTTCCACCTGAAAGACTACCAAAGATGTGGGAACGGAAGGCTATCACTTTCATTGTTATCCGCAATTTACATTTAAGACGAAACTTCATTTACATGCGGGAAGATGAAGCGGGAAGATGAACGTAATAGAGTATAAAATGTTTGAGCTTAGGATGTTCGTGGTTCATTCCGACTCCGTTGAACCCAAGGTACTACATGTACTTTGTCACTGCTATGCTGCAATAAACATCTTCATCGATATCTTCATCGTCCTCATCA
This sequence comes from Sinocyclocheilus anshuiensis, assembly GCF_001515605.1. NCBI lineage: Eukaryota > Metazoa > Chordata > Actinopteri > Cypriniformes > Cyprinidae > Sinocyclocheilus > Sinocyclocheilus anshuiensis. The sequence goes on from NW_015549571.1 coordinate 2,906,184, forward strand.
TTTTTCTTACACTTGATGTGACATACGTTCATGGCCACATGTCCATCTTTCCTTAAAAACTCAGCTGTGATGTATTTCTCTTGGCTTGAGAAACCTAACATACTGTTATTCTATTTAAATTCCTCTGATGATAGTCTGAATGAATTAACACAGAACAGAGGCTCTGAAAGGTACACTTCCAAATCCTTACTTTTACTGACAATGCAGTTTTCTATATCAGTGACAGGGGCTGCTAATTAATTGTATTTAGTATAATAAATTTTCCGCTGGGACAGCTTGACACAGTGAATTAATGTCTCGCCTTAATACCTCTGCCTCTCCATTACCGTCTACAACCAGAGCCACCCAGCGCTTTGCTAAATGGAGTTGGATGTGTTTCTTATGAATGGAGATTGCATTACTTTCTTGCTCAGAGGGGCAACATGCATAAATCTTGCATGAAAATAGGGGCCTTATGGGTCTGATAACTAGCAGTCTCTACTCCTGTTAACTCTTCTAATATAAATAGTTCTGTCTTTCATGTCGTTCCAAACCTGAATTACTTTTTTTATTCAGTGGAACATAGAAGATATTTCGAGAAAAGTCTCAGTGTTTTTTTTTTTGTTTGTTTGTTTGTTTTGTGTGTGTGTGTGTGTGTGTGTGTGTGTGTGTTTTGTTTGTTTGTTTTTTGTTGTTGTTTTTCTTTCATGCAATGAAAATCAATGGTCACCAAAACTGTTTGGTTGCCAGCATTCATCAAAATACTTATTTTGTGTTCCACAGGGAAAAAAAAAATAAAAATCATAAAGGTTTGAAGACATGTAGACATGAGTGAATGATGAGAGATATTTTATTTATTTATTTATTTGTTCGTTCGTTCGTTTGTTTTGTGTGTGTGTGAATTATCATTCGAGTAAAGAATTGAGTAAATGAAGGTAAATGAAGTTCTAAATTGGAAACGTCCATGCTACACAAGAATAAAAAAATTTAAAAAATCCCAGTAGCATCAATTGAGCAAATTGGTTTCCAAACCATAAAATGAACTAATACCCCTGTAAAATGCTGCCATACATCAAAATCATTAGAAATGTAGTGATTTTGCTTTCACCAACCCAGGGAGGCAAAATAGTGTTAAAGCTGCTTTGACACAATCTGTATTTTAAAACCACTATATAAATAATCGTGACTTGACTTGACTAGTGATGGGTACTCATGTCACCGATGACGTTATGAATACACCAGATAAGAAAGATTGGTTGGATATCTAACTTGTAGAACCTCTTACTGTATTATCAACACAAGGAAGACACAAGTGTAATAAAATACGCGGCTGTGGAATAGCCTCCCTAGATTTGCCCCTTCTCTGTCCACTTTTAAATCTCTTCTAAAAACATATCTGTTTTGTTTGGCTTACAAATAATTTTCTATTATGGTCTTTGCTTAGTCTTTTATGGGCGTATACTTCGTTTCTCTTGTGTTATTAATATATTTACTTATTTTATTATTAAGGCGAGACCCTGTTTACTTTTGTAGCTGTGCAGATTTTTATATTCTTTTTACTATTTTGAATTTCTGTACAGTACTTTGGTCAGCCGTGTGGCTGTTTTATACGTGCTATATAAATAAACTGAAACTTGAAACTTGAAACTTGAAACTTGAAAATACATTTTATTACAAAAGATAGACAAGAGTAATCAACAACTACTAAATGACTACCATAAATGTAAAAGGAATGAAGTGCATAAGATGCATAAAATGTAGGTGATTAATTTGGCTGTTGCTGTGGCAGAGTTATAAAAAGTTAACAGTGATAAAGTTATAAAGGTGAAGAATCTTATTAGGCCTCAAACAAATAATTTAATCATTTGTTATCAACTGACATCAGCTATATAACATCTAAAGTAAATGAGAAAACCATATACTGACAATATACAACAGTGCCACAGTCTCTGGAAGAGGTTTGGATAAGTGATATTTACATTTTCTGTGGTTGAGAGAGCAGTCCGGTGGCTTCTTCCACTGGTTGTGCAGGTAACAATTGAGTAGGGAAATGTTATTAATATATTTACTTATTTTATTATTAAGGCGAGACCCTGTTTAATTGTGTAGCTGTGCAGATTTTTATATTCTTTTTACTATTTTGAATTTCTGTACAGCACTTTGGTCAGCCGTGTGGCTGTTTTATACGTGCTATATAAATAAACTGAAACTTGAAACTTGAAACTTGAAAATACATTTTATTACAAAAGATAGACAAGAGTAATCAACAACTACTAAATGACTACCATAAATGTAAAAGGAATGAAGTGCATAAGATGCATAAAATGTAGGTGATTAATTTGGCTGTTGCTGTGGCAGAGTTATAAAAAGTTAACGGTGATAAAGTTATAAAGGTGAAGAATCTTATTAGGCCTCAAACAAATAATTGAATCATTTGTTATCAACTGACATCAGCTATATAACATCTAAAGTAAATGAGAAAACCATATACTGACAATATACAACAGTGCCACAGTCTCTGGAAGAGGTTTGGATAAGTGATATTTACATTTTCTGTGGTTGAGAGAGCAGTCCGGTGGCTTCTTCCACTGGTTGTGCAGGTAACAATTGAGTAGGGAAAGGAGCAGGAATCCGTTTCAACAGCCTTGAACACGAAGCACTGTAGAACGCTGATTTCCTGGAGCACCAAAGGGTCCTAAGATCTGGAACACACAGATGTGACCCTGGAGTAGGTGCAGAAGGCCCTTAGCCTGGAACATGCAGACGAAAGTACCTTGAAGTGAAGGTTTGCTCGACGGAACTTAAGCTGGTTGCAAATATCTGTATATCCTCTGCCTCTCTGGCCTAGAGACTCAGAACTTGGTCAATCCACTTTGTCTTTCTATGGAAATTCAAAACGTAGAGTATCTCTTTCCTCGCAGGCTGGAGGCTCAGAACATTGCTGTATCTGTTGCTGCCTCAAAAGCTGGAAACTCAGAACTTGGTATCTGTTATTGCCTCTTCCCTCACGGGCCAGAGGCTCAGAATGCTGGTGTTTCTGTTACTGTCGCTCTGGATGGGAGACTCAGACCTGTGTATCTGTTATTGTCTCACCTCGCAGGCTGGAGACTCAGAACAAGTGTATCTGTTAGTGTCTCACTGGATGTGCTAGACACTCAGAACGAGTGTATCTGCTGCTGCCTTCCCTGTAATGGCCCACAAGCTCCGAACAGTTGTGTCTGTTGCTGCCTTCCCTGTAACAGGCCAGAGACTCAGAACAAGGAGTGTCTTGTGGAAGGGTACCTTTATCCCTTTCCGATGAGGAGGAGATTGCAATTTGGCACTTCTCCATTTCCGTGCTGTGATTGGCTGTTTCCATCAGAGCGGGGGACATGGTGTGGTCCACCCTTTTTTCCTTCTGTGGAACTTATTTGCATAGTCTAAACACACATTTAGAAAAGAGTCACTAAAGTTTTTACTGATGCATTATTCACTTTCCAAACCACAACCAGAATACATTTGGCAATGTTATGAACACATTAAGTCCAAACATGATGGAAAAAGATTGAACTGTCATGCATGCATTCATTTGTCAGTTAACAGCTGAGTTTGTGTTTGATGTTGCACTACACAACGCTCTCACTGAGAATACTTATTTCTCTGAATAAGTATAAGACATGTGTGTTGTAGTTTGCATCAGTTTAGCCCAACAATTAGCCCATTATTTACTCATCCTCAAGCCATCCTAGGCGTATATGACTTCCTTCTTTCAGATGAATCCAATCAAAGTTTGAATCCAATCTTTGATCTTCCAAGCTGTTTAATGGCAGTCAGTGGGTGTTGCAGTTCATCAGTCCAAAAGAAGTGAAATAAAGCGCATCCATCCATAATAAAAAGTGCCTCACACGGCGCCAACAGTTGTACACGGAAGCAGCTCCGGGGGGATGATGTAAGATGTCGGCCCTTAAACAGATTGGAAGATCAAAGCTAATTTTTTATTTAACTCCGACTGTATTCTTCTGAAAGAAGAAAGTCATATACACCTAGGATGCCTTGAGGGTGAGTAATTCATGGGCTAATTTTCATTTTTGGGTGAACTAACCGTTTAAGGTTTGAAAGCATAGTTATGAATGGATTTGGATGGATCTCTTGTGATCTCTCTTTGTTTCACCCACTGCTGCTGCATCCAAGGTACTAAGGAAGTTTTATGGTATTCACAAACCAAAACATTAGGGATCAGTCTCTAGGTGGGTGAAGAGCAGAAGCTGCATTTTGACCAATGAGAAGTCCTGTTCTTACTTGGTTTGGTATCAGAGGTCTTCTTCTTGCCCTCTAAGAGGAGTCTGGCTGTTGTCCTAGCATCTTTATCTGATGGCATTGGACAGTTTGCAGCAAACCTTTTTCCACTATTGTGGTCAGAGAGGGGCCCCGGCATAAACTGGGCCCTGGAATGTGCTGTTCACTACAGCAAACACTGGCTTTCATCCAGTTTTACTTCTTCCTTTACTGATTAGGAGACAAAATGCTGTGTCAGGATTCAACTGTCCACCAAGCTTTTGTTTTTGTCTCTAATTTAATTAAAAATGATTGCCTTCAATTTATAATTGTTTAAAATTATAACTTAATATCTCTGGAGTCATTTGTACAGACACTCTGACAGAACACTCTCACACTGGTGTCCGAGCTCTTTCCCAAAAAACACCATTAGTTGCCACATGCTCAGCAACAATTGCCACTACTGTACATACACCTTCAGTGTAGCTGGAGCTACACCCACAAAGAAATGTTCCACAAGCAACTTCAGCACTGAAACAGTAGGGCAGTGGACTGGATCCAGTGAGTGTGATCTGGTGAGTGGTGATCGTGACTGAAAACAGCTGGGAAGGATTCTGGGACATGGAGTCCAGAGCTGGTGACTGGTGACAGAGACTCCCTGACATTACATCGCCCTCCCGGAAGGCGCGTCCCGTGCCGTAACATATCCACCGGGGAGGGGGGGTGGGCACCCTGGAGGCTGGTGCAGGACGGGGACAAGGAAGGCCTCCATGGCGGAGCAGGGAGCGCCACGGAGGAGCAGGTAGTCCAGGAAGCCATGGCGGTGCAGGCAGTTCAGGATGGTAGAGCAGCCCCCGAGGCCACGCCCCCCAAAATACTTGGAGAGGATAACGGGCTCCAAGGCCCTCTCGGGCCAAAACCTGGGACAAAATACTTGGAGAGGATAACGGCCTCCAAGGCCCTCTCGGGCCAAAACCTGGGACTGGAGCCCTCCCTGGGATCAACGGGGGATCAGGAGCCCTCACTGGGATGAACTCGGGGGCAGGAGCCCTCGCTGGGCTGAACTCGGGGGATGGAACCTTCTCTGGGCTGAACTCGGGGAATGGAGCCCTCCGTGGGCTATACTCGAGAACAGGAGCCCTCCGTGGGCTATACTCGGGAACAGGAGCCCTCCGTGGGCTAGACTCGGGGAGAAATTCCTGGATGTACTCCTCCAGCGGACGGCCGTCCTGATAAACTGAACATAATCGTTCGAGGGGATCCATAGAAGTAACTGTTACAGTCCGGTCTTCTGTCAGATCAAGCCGGAGACAAAAGGTTAGTGAATGAATAGCAGGTTTATTGACAGGTATGGTTATGGCAGAATGACTGGAGCAATGACTCGTGAGTATCCAATACGAATGATAGTTAAATGGGTCTTAGCTGTGTCCAGACGTATGGTTCCTTTGTAGGTGCGCAGAGGGTTCTGGAGCCAGGAGCGGAGGAGAACAACGGATGGAGATCTTCGGGGAACTAGAGGTAAGGATAAACAGGTACTGTAAATAGCATAAAGAGAGTCTGGTAAGATTCAGAGTAGTGAACGGTAGACCGGACGATGTGGTGACTGTGAGGAGCGTGTTCTTGAAGATGGCTTGATTGGAGACGGCAGGTGCAGGTGATCAGAATACAGGTGAGTATGATCTGGTGTGAGTGGTGATCGCGACTGAAAACATGTGTAAGCCGGGGAGGATTCGGGGACATGGAGTCCAGAGCTGGTGACTGGTGACAGAGACTCCCTGACAACGCCAGAGTAGACTCAGAATGATGATTTATTTATGTCATGTTTTTTTGGTTTTTTAACTCTGCTGGTTAACCTCAACCACTTTATGTGGGTGAGGACATCTTCCCGATAGTGCGAGGGGATAGTGCAAGGCCAAAAGGAAGAACCCGATTGGTATGCTTTGCCCCTGAAAGAGAACCTCAAGTACTTCCTGTGTTGAGGAAAGATGGATATGTGGAAGCATTTGTTCTTCACATCAATCATGACAAAAGCAGTCCTCTGAACCCCCCACCCTTCTTCGGAACTATGAAGTGCCGGCTGTAGAAGCTGGAATGTCTCTCAGGAGAAGGAACACGTTCTATGGCCTCCTTTACCGTCAGCAGCATGGTGTCAAATGTTGGTGGTTGAGAATCGAACTGGATTCTGTAGCCCTTTTCTAATGTGTGCAGGACCCACTGAGACATGTTTGGCAGAAGATTCCAGACTGCCAAAAATTCTACTAAGGGAATCAGTCTCTTGAGGATGACCTCGGATGCATGTTGGGAGCTGAGTGGGGGATGAACCTTTGGAAAACCACTGACTGCTTTTTGATAGGACCACCTTCCACCTCACTGGACTGAGAGTTGAGAAAGGGCAGAGGCCATCTCGGACTTCTCCACAAACTCCATTTCAACCTGTGGTATTCTGTGGTGTACAGTTGTTGCTTCAAGCTACCAAACATTCAGTGCTCTGTCAGTTCCATCGTGTGACATATTTGGATGTGTATGGTGCATACTGAGTCCCTCATGTTGAGTCATGCTGTATATTCTCGTTTGCGGACAGGCTAAATTGGAGGGCTGTGTAAGACCACTGAGGTTTTTCTGCCTTTACTCCTTACAACAAGTTGCAAGTGCTCTATGTTAGCCCCCTCATACTCAAATCAGTTCCATTCACCACATTCTACATTTTGTACGACAGTTTTTCTCACACCTCTGTGTCTTGGGTCATGTGTCTACTACATTGTGGCTTCGAAATGGTTGTGGTCCTCCATGGTGTATGTTGGACCTCCTGTTGAGACAATTATCCATGTGGTTCGTGGAACGTTTGGGACGTTCTGCAGCAGACAGGGCACAGAACATTTCTATGCCCTTCATATGCCATTTGCTGATTAGAGATGTAGAAGCTTTCTCTAATCCATGCACTGTTTGGGCCTATGGGCCTATGTGGTCACTTGATCGACCAAAGCCCTCTTTACAGGCTTCAGCCACATAGCGTCTGACACCTTTTTCAGTTCATATGACATTGTGTCTACCTCTGTCTAAAATATCTTGTTGGTTTCTTCAAACCATAGAAAAAGGCATTCTGTCTGATCGTAAAATCAGAGACCCTAAAAATATATTTACAGTACTTCTAGTCTGAGCTAACTAGTTACTTAATTCCCCATTATGATTGGTTAAGACTAAACTCAAAGAAAAATATGCTTTCTCCTGTTCCAAGGACAACTTTTCTAGGAGTCATTTGGGGCTTTATTAAGATGGGGGCACAACTGTCTCCCACACATATCGAGCCAAATCTGGCAGTAGTGTCCAGATTCAAACTAGGCCAGGCCATCACTCTCAAACAGTTTCAGAGACTGTTAGGTCTGATGGCAGCAGCGTCCAACATTAAGTTTTGCTGTATATGAGACCATAGCAGTGATGGCTCAGGACCAAGGGGTTCTCCCTGAGGGGAAACCCATCGGTAACAATGCATTGGTAGTCTCGTACATAAATCATCAGGGGTGTCTGAGGTCGTGCCCTTTGCGCTGACTGGCACACCAAATCCTCCTGTGGTTCCAGGGTAAACTGCTTTCTCTCGGAGCAATGTATGGCATCTCAGTGTGGGAACAGACATTCAAAGCCTCACAGGAGATGATACACTGTCTGTTCTGGTTCTCCCTGACACATCCAGCAACTGTTGGACTGGATGCCATGGTACAGATGTGGCCAAGGCTTCCATTTGATAGCTTGGTTCCATTGTTTCACTCTGAGGATAAGGCCTTCGGTTCATGCTAGAGTCTCGGCTTGGGTTCATGGCCTTGGTTCTAGAGAGGCTATCTCTGGTTCCTTTTGAACCTCTAGACTCTGTCCCTGGGAAATTTCTCACCTTTAAGATGGCATTCTTGCTACCCATCACTTTTCTTAAGAGAGTAGTAGACTTCAGGTGCTGTCAGTCTCCCCTTCCAGTCTAGAATTTGACCCGGGTAGGGTCCAAGTAATCCTTCACCCTAGATCAGGCTACACACCTGAAGCACCATCTAATATGTCACAGTCTATGATTCTGCAGGCCTTCCATTCTCCTCCAGGTGTGACAGCAGATCAAGAGAGGCTGAAATTATTGTGACCTGTTAGGGCACTTGAGATTAATGTTCAAAGAACATAAGGAAAGACAGTTCTCAGTATGGCCCGGTGGTCATTTTGTTTCCTATAGTGCCATCATTTGTATGCATCGTGAGCTCCTCAAAGGGGAATGTCTCATTTTGCATGGTTAACCACGGGTCCCTGAGAGGGTAACAAGATGGTGTGCCCCTTTCCATACTTCCTGCATGCCTGTTAGTGACTTTCTTCAGCCAATGAGAAGCTAACCTGTTTTCGTTACGGAAATCCTATAGATTCAACAGTACACTGTCACACGTCACAAATGACTCCACCAATCAGAATTGGAGTCGTTGCACATGTGTGTCAGACAGAATCACGCAGAAGCATTCCCCATAGTATCACCATTTGGAAGTAGCATCTTGTTCGCTTCTCGGGAAACCATTCCCTGTGTAGAGAAAGAGATGCAGGGTCAGTTGACACTATGGGAATACCCTTCAGATCTGATTATTGTCTTTGCTTTTTCTGTGATAGCAAAGCTCCATCTTCATAAGTTGCATATGAAATCACACTAATTTACATTCGGTACTCAAAAAAAAAAAACTTTCTTATTAATAATAAACTTTCTTATTAATTATTTTATTTGAAAATGGTTGTGGAAGTGTTTTTTCCCATGCAGGTTTCTAATTCATTTAAAATAGAATTAATGTGCAATTAATATTTAACAAGTAATATTTTAACCAATTTAATGCAAAAAATAAATAAATATAAAATCTTACTGACACAAAATGTTTAAATGATAGTGCATGTGTGCACTTTCCCAGTGCAATTGCTCCAGCACACAGACAAAGACAAACCAAAAACACACACACCAGCACCTCAACCCTCTGCCCTCTAGGGACGCGGGTGCTTTTGGATGACTTCTAAAGCTTGAAGCCCTTCCCAAGTCCTCACCCTTGAAAGGGACAGTGTTTCAAAGCTCATTTGTTGTGCTTTTTCTTCGTGTCCAACTAGCGTGGCGGGGCTCATGCCAACCTTCCTCTCCACAGTCACAAACAGGAGCCCATGCCAAATGGCACTCTGGGACAAGACAGTCATGATGGAATGCTATAATTCCCTTGTTAAATCATGCTGTTTTGACTTTTTTTCATCTAATATTCCTCTTTTCCTGTTCTCCTGGGTCATAACTGCAATTTGTGTGAGATAAGCTAATTTTACGACACAAAACACCTGTATTCATCTCCATATTAATCGAAAACAGGAAGTATAAATCCCAATTCAGCCACAGCTGGTGTCGTGTTAGATGTACCTTCAGGGAGAAGTCTGTCTGCAGCACATTAAAATATCACTCTATTCCCCTGTGTTACCTCTGTAGAGCACTGCATTGCTCTGGTCCAAATCAGATATCATAATTATGAATGTCATCATATCAAGATCCATGTAAAATATTTAAATACGTTGGCAGGTCTCAGTAAAGGGTACCATATATAGTTGAGTTAAGGGTACATGTGAGGCAACTGCTCCCAGTATATTTAAAAACATATACTATGATGTCTTTACATATGCTCACAATGCAGAGGAGAGACTTTACTACCTTAAGAGAAGAGAGAAGGCGCCACAGTACAATAATAATAAAATCAAATAATAATACTATAATATTTTGATATAGGCCTATACCATGGTGAAAAATCCTTGCCAACATCCATACTACTTCAAAGACATCCTAAAATGTTAATACTTTTAAACACTTAAACACTTCACATATCACACAGACAAATAAATTAAATACAATAGTGGCAATGAGATGCACAAATACCTCAACACACAAATCTCAAACACGGTGATGATCAACAAATGTTAAATGTTAATCACACAAAAGTGTGATCTCTGAGCTATATGACTTCCTAAAGCTTGAAGCCCTTCCCAAGTCCTCACCCTTGAAAGGGACAATGTTTCAAAGCTCATTTTAAGCTCATACTAACAGTGGCAACAGCAGTAGCATAAATGAAGCCAGTAAAATGTACAGTAAACCAATTGGCATTTTTAATAATAGCCGCCATACATGCTGGCTGTCAAAATTTTTGTTAAGATTACTCAGTGTGGAACGATGGGACAACATTTTAATCAAATACTTGAGCTAATGAAATAATGATGAAATAAGCTGACAATGTAACTTTTTGTTGGAAAAATGTTTCAGGTCTTCTTGTTCAGCTCACAGAAGGAAAAAAAAAACTAAAAAATCTTTGTTCAAGCTACTTTTCTGCATTTTTTAGAACTTTTTTGCAAGTTGGATTTTTACAGCTTTGGGACTTTATTTTTTTCCCGTTTCTTTATTTTAGAACTGAGGGAACTTCCGGAAGGATTTGACTGAATGAATGCTAACATTTCCTTCGTCCATCCTCTCATTCCCTTTCTTTCTGTTCTGAGAACCGGACACCGTTGTAAGGTCACCCAGTACAAAGCTGGAATCACTGTAGGTTGTCCACCTCCACTCATTAAAAACATTACAGAGCAACACTTTAATGAACTCAAGACAATGCTAATTACTGTCTGAGAACAAAAGGTGCATAAAAAATTCGATCCATGGGGCACGCTTGTGCTCAACACTAGCTCAGCCATTTAATCCATTAGCAATACGATGTGGAGGTGCAGCACGTGTTGAGGCTAGTGCCAGGGTGGGTCAGAAGGACTGGCGGTCTCAGAACTGCAGATACATTCACCTGTGACAATCCTTTATGGATGCGATAAAATAAAGAAAGTCTCTCAAGGACCCAGAGAGCTGACTCTGCTCCCAAACGTCCCTAGAGACCAAGTGTCAGAGTTGTCTATCAGCAGCATGAAAGGAAAAAAGAAGCGTGGTAGCGGGAGCTATTGTGCCGCCGTTGTCATTGACTGATTGGGCCTATTTAACTGGCTTTCACAGAGAATGAAAGCACCTGAATGGATGAAAGAGACAGACTCCCCGACAAACAAGGAGTCCACGGAATATTCATGGAGGATCTGCGCAGGAAAGATTAATGTATTAGAAATTAAAATGGGGCTCAGACGTTATGATCTTGCTCTAACACTTGGCCAGACCCATGTCACCCGCGTTCACGCTAACACCTGAAGTCGGCACGCTGCCGCTGCCAAGGTGGAGAGAAATCATTAAACGACCGCTATTGTATGAGGAGAATAATCTAACTTCACCCCAGCCCAGCTGACAATGAATAATTCCAGAGCCATTTGCAATGTTAACAGCACCTATCGGAGCCATCCGTGCCGTTACGATAAGAGTGGCAAATATGCATTTCAACAGTTGGAACAGACGCCACCTCACCGGCATTTCAAAGGACACCTGTCATTCATCTGAAAGACCTGTCACTCTGTGTCTGGCACCTGAGCCAAGAAGAGAGACGCAAAGATAATCTTGAATTCCTCTCCCATTTTTTGAACCCTCTCTTTCTCTGGCTGAGTTGTTTATAAAAAGCTGTTTCTAGTAACGTGATAAAATTTGATACAGTGCTAGTGATCATCGATTCCAACTGACCGAATAGATTTTGTGCATGGTTCATGTAAATTAAGCATCTCAAAATATTTAATTTGAATTCCTGCACTGCATGTCTTTTTTGTAGCTAAATATTCAATTCTGTTGTTTAGCCTTATATTTTTAAGTTATATAATCTAGTTTTTTGTTGTCGTTGTTGTTTTGGATGGATAAAGCAATTTTCAAAAATTATATATTCATATATTCACTATTAATATATCATTGTGAGTCTGTGTTGTACTTCATTCATGATCTCTTTTTTCAATTTTCATTTTCTCTTTTTTCATACTTCTCTGTCTTTATATATATTTATTCGTTTACTTTTAGACAGCATGTTAATATATATATATATATATATATATATATATGTATATATTACAATCTATATATATATATATATGTATATATTACAATCAGTGTGCTGTTGTTGCCTAGTTATTGAAACTGAATTTAAAATTAGTATAAATAAAATAATTAGTAAAAATTAGTAAAATAATTAGTGTCAGTCGGTACATTTTCAGAGACAGAGGGGGAAATATTCTGAATATTGCTGTAAACATTGTCTTCAAAATAGAAGTTATATTAAAAGTTACATTTTTAATTCTGCCAAGCTGATCTTAGAAAGAAGTGGCTGGTAAACACTTTAATCACATTTTGCCAACCATCATCACACAGACGTCTGAAGGAGTCCTTTAACCATAGATCAGGTTGAACCTAAAATCACTGAAGGATTTAATGAGATTTAGGGTGTCATACCAGCAATCTTTGAATGACGATTCAAAGTGCTCTATGTGTGAGAGCAGAGATACCCACCAAATGCATGGAAATTACTGAGCTGTAATAAGTAGAACATGGAAGGAGTTGTGCAAGTAGTCCATAGCCAGACCTTCTCTTTATTTAAGGATGAGATGTAACCATGCAAAGAGGTCACTTCATCTATAAAGTGCTTCAATGGAGGTAGCTTGCATTTTTTTTAATTTTCCCCAATTTTCCTTATTCTTGTTCTTTATAGGCTTAGAACATAAGCCCAGATGTGTACTTAGTACAGTGGCCGAGAGAGCTCAACGCACTTGCAACTTCAGAAAACACATGCAAATAGAAAAAGCACCAGCAAATCAAGAAAACATCTTCGTCAGTTTGACAGCAGGTGCTGCAAATGCTCACAACGCAAACAAATAAAGAAACGCACTGCAAATGCTCAACATAACCAAATAAATAATTTTATATGCAGCGCGTTTCTTTGTTTGGTTGCGTTGTGAGTATTTGCAGTGCGTTTCTTTATTTGGTTGTGTTGTGAGCATTTGCAGCACGTGTGTTGTCAAATTGATGAAGTTGTTTTCTTAATTTGCAGGTGCTTTTTTCTATTTGCAGCGCGTTGTGCTCTCTCGGCCACCGTAACATGTACATTGTACATGTAATGTGCACTAGAGATCAGTTTTTGTTTCAAGCTGAGATTTCCGTAAACATCTGTTTAACCCAAAATTTGTTGAGGGCACCTGTTGAGGTTAAGCTAATTACAAAAAAAAAATGTTTTTGCAATACAGATACTGAGACCCAAAATAAAATAAGGAAGCTTAAATATTAATTTTTTTCTTTTCAATTTTTGGACCACCAGAGAGAATGACCCAAAGACAAATGAAGTCAAGATGACATTTCACACAAAATCTGACCCAACCCTTGTTATTATAATCTCACTGCTGTCAATCCGTGAAGTTTACTGTTTATGCATTTAATTGATTTTAACCAATTGTTCCATACTGCAGCTTTAAGAAGATTTACAGCATTTACAGTAGAACATTTACTGTATCAACTATATCAACATTAATGGGAACTCATAAAACATAGCATACTTTTACATTAGGTACATTTTTACATACTTGCCTGTCTAAATTAATTACAAATAAATAAATACAAAGATTGAAGAAGTGTTCCAGTGTTTCTGAGATGCGCTCATGGCTTCAGACACGGGTCCTGTATGCCACCAGCAGCACCTGGCATTTACACTCCAGTGCAGTCGGCACACAGTCTGGGTTTGGGCCCAGTCACTTAAACCCTACCAGCCTGTCCACAGGCTCTTCTCACTAGGGAGGATGGGCTGGTCACAACGTATTTGAGATGCTGGTGTCAGTCCTAAAGGCATGCGCACACGCTTGGACAAACATATATGAGGAAATACATTGTGTGGAGAACCTTGTAAAATTACTTTATCCAGCTTTACAAACAAAGAAGAAATGTATATACAGTATTATTATATAAAGTGTTTGTGCTAAAGAGCAATGATATTAAATCAGAGCAAATGGAGACCTTTACTGAAGTTTCCAGCTTCTTACATGTTTCTCCTTAGAAAAGGTTGTAATAATCTCATGTGTGTCTCTTCTAGAACCATATCGAGGGGTGAGAACCAGAAGGGCGTAAGTGACATTTCACCAACTTTTCAGGAGGGCCAAAACAAAAATGTACCATAGTTTGATCTGACTTTGTGTACTGATTTCAATCGTTAATAATAAACAATCATACACACATGGATATACACACTTATTAATCACTATTTTAACATTTATTCAGAATTGTTTTTGTTTTTTTTATTAAAAGAAAAAAAAAACATGCGCCTTTTTGGCACTAATGTTTTATTCCATTTTGTGTATAAAAACATGGGTGCATCCGATGACAAGATGACCAAAGCATTACATTAATGAGTTTAAAAGAAATAACTATCTATTGTGATAAAATAAAATATCACATAAAAAGTCCTTATATCAAATTAGTTAATTGAATGTGATTAATTTTACTAAAATAGTAATCCCAGCCACAAAATGGGCGATTGAAAAGCCTTTACAGATGCCTTCCCTATGAAAAATAAAAATACAGAAATGTGTTTGAAATACATTTATTTAATTCTAAGTGTACTACATACATTTACATATTATTTACAAATTACTAAACTGGTATACTTTTGTACATGGCTAATTTTGTGCTTAATGCATTTTAACTGTAAGAAAGTAGTGCTGAAGTCCAACTAAAGATACACTATTGCAATTATACTTTAGATACACTTTAAATATCTTACATTTAAAGACCAATATTATTCAAAGATTATACGATCCTCACTAATAGTAACATTAAAACACATTTTAGGCTTAATATTGAGAAATGTGCATTGTGCACAAGTAACATTCCAAATAAAAGTTTAATTATAATTTTTTTTTTACGTATATTGGTAAGTTTTGTGATATGTCAGTAAATATACAATAAATAAAGCATATAAAATGTTAACTGGATTAGTAATTTCAGAGTTAAATCGTTTGGTTTCTAAAGAATAACTCCAAAATTATTAAGAATTCACTTAATTCAATTAGGGATACAAATTCTGACCACCATTAAAAATAAGACTACTTGGACAATACAATCCTAATCCTAGTCACAAATTAGTGTTCCTAATGGAGTCCTTGAAGAAAATAATTCAACTTAACCACTGGAAACAGCACATTCAGTCTATAATGAGCTAATTTCAATTTGCTGCACTTACATTAGTGTGCTCACACTCGGCTCCGCGTTGGGAGACGTGGTACACATTGCAGCCTTTCGGTATCCATTAAAATTAGCATATGGACCTGTCAACACATCACGGAAGTGCGTTGTAACGATGCCATTTAGCTGCACAGACTGGCCTGCCAGTAGAATGAATGTGTGCGGCTGATGAATGCACTCAGACCTCCAGCGACAGAAAGACATGCTAGGACATATCCTGCCCAGCTCCAAATCAGTCTGTATACGCATTATATATAAATGCTTTTTTTAAAATGCTTTGTGCATTTTCTGAGAAACTACGTGGGAGATAAAGAATGATCATTTTCTTCTATGGGTAATGTCCTTCTTTTCCTTACATCATAGGATTGGGAAAATAGTCAAATATTGACTGTGTGAACACTAAGGGGTGATATCTATTCTGGTTAAAGCTTTAATACTTTGGACCAGATGTGAGAAACTATAACCACCCAACACAGCCTTTGGTGGCACGTTTTGATCAGACAAGCACCGTTCAGACTTTCTTTAGAAAAATTGCTACTTACTAACGAATTGCTATTTTTTCGGTTTGTACATTTAGTTTGGAATTTTTAAGCAGATTTAAATAAACTGAATATAAGTTTAATAATGTTGGTATAAAAATACTTTGGCAGTGTAGAGCTGCACAGAGCTGCCAACACACACAGGCAGCAAGGCTTTTGTTGTGGTGTGATTGTTTGTGATGTGTGCTGAGAGCAGATATTGTTGTGCAGTGGGGCACAGCAGGGCAAGCAGCTATTGTTCAGGCTGGGCTTAAAAACACAAGCCTGGTTATCAATATCACACAGCCTCTCTTCAAGCGGTCTACTGTGGCTGACAACCCAGCACACCTCACTTTCAGACAGAATTTGCGTAATACGTTTACCATTTCTTCAAAGATCCTTCTGCTGTTTGCTGAAAGCATACTCATGTGTTTGTTTGTTATAGGCCTGTTGACAACAACATGAATGATCAACCTGAAAATTCGGTCAGATTTTAACATGCAATTGCGATTTTCAGACCAATGCATAAAAAAAAACAGGCGGGCTGAATGCTGAAATGCAGATTCACTCTCTGAAAGTGTGGCGCTTATAGAAAAGCAGAAAAATCCTGGTTACTCCAGGACACACATGGGCAAATGTACAGTATGGGCTTTTTCTGATCTTCTGATTTAATATTGCAAAATAAGCTTGTGCAAGTTACATAAAGATGTGAGAGGAGACAATGGAAAAGGGATACGGAGAGCAGCAGATTTGCTTCTGCTCTGATAGCTGCATAACTACGTCGAACTTTGTGGGTTTGTGTTTAGGATCAGCACTAGTAAAATAACTTTTTTTTCCTTTCAAACCAAATTAAAAAAAATAGATAAAATAAAAAAAAATAGATAAAGTTTGTATGCTATTGTTTGTCTTTTTTTGTGTACATATTATGTACAATTTACAATCAGGATAACTTTTTATCTCAGAACAAACGTGAATAAAAGTCCTTATTTGTTGAATTCATTTATAAAGAGTATGAAAAATAAACGTGAGATATGTTTAATACTGTAGATACATTTTGGTCCTCATGTAAATTGATCTTGTTTTAGTTTACCCTTTATGGTTACACTTTATTTTAAGGTGTCTCTACAGTGTAATTATACATTAAAGTACTGAGTAATATTAATTAACTGCATGCACTTACTATAGGGTTAGGGTTAGGAATAGGGTTTGGTTTAGGGTTATTTGCATGCAATTATGCATAATTTATTGTTATTATAATAGTACGTACATGTAACAAGGACAACGTAAAATAAAGTGTCGCCTTGTTTTATCATGTTTGTTTGTTTCTTTTTTTTATTTTATGAAAATAAAAGAATAAATAAATAAATAATTGCTTCTTTAAAGCCTTAACTCAAATGCTATGTATTGGTGCTATAGTTGGTCTTTGAATGCAGAAAAAGACACTAAGGCAATCACATATGCTTGAAAAGAGGGACAAAATTTAAGTCAGTGCATGGAAGACATCGAACAATTAATTTATTAAAAGATTCATTCAAAATCAAATCATTGATAAAACACCACTTGGGCTTACATTGCCTGCTTGCTCTATATTTTAAACCATTACATCTCATTAGAAAGTGTGGCGTTTCATATATTATAAGCTCCGCAGGATTAAGACCTAATTAACCCTACGATCTGCATGTGACAGCAAAAATAGAGGCGGAGTGGCTGACTACAGCCCTGTGTAAACCATATCGGCCTGGAGGAGGAGAAGACGCTCGGTGCCTCTGCACTCGCTCTGTACCTGCAGCATAAAAGGAAATGTGTAAGCCTAGGGCATCCTGTGATATTTCAACTATCCATTACGACCTGGACTACATCTAACAGAAGCAGATTCGGGGTCAGTAAAAAACAGAGGAGAAGGAAAAGAAGATCTAGCAAGAAAAGAAGAGAAAGAGATTGGAAATTAGAAAAATGGAGAAACAAATACTGTGAGAAAGAGTAAGGCCAGAATATGCAAACACACAGACTTTGTTTCGTCGAGTGTGTAGTTGACTTGAAATTGGAAAGTAAAAAAGACAGTTTACGCTTATACCTGCAATTTCTACTAATAGCAAGAAATGCAGTGCTATACTTATTACTTTGTGCACTTGCAGTTTAGACAACGTTGTTGATTAAAAGGGCAGCATTCTAATTTTGATGTGTTGCCGCGTCATATCCCTCACTCTCAGTATAGATTTGGATTTTTTTTTTTCAGCATGTGCATCCACGTGTTTTCAGCTAATATTGCTTTAGCTGTGTATTTGTATTTAAACATTAGCATCTACCTAAATCCATTACCTTTAAATTAATTAATACTTTCATATGACCTGTAAAGAAATTGTTCTGACAGCTTTAGCCTCACATTCTTAGCCATGAACTGTAGTCTTCAGAAGGCACAGAGCCATGTGATGCATGTGCATCTAATTACAGCCATCTCTCTGCTCTATTGTGTTATATTACCTTTCTTTTCTTCTGCATTAAAACCTAGTAGATGTGCTTTCATCCTGTCACTGTGCTTATTAAAACTTTACATATTCACAGCTCAGCAGGACAGATCCTTAATGAGCAGGAGAGGACTCACTAATGGAGTTTTTCCTGTCCGTTTCCATCACACAAACTAAGAGCAATAATGAGCAGGGTCCTAACAGAGGGACATGGCTAGAAAAGGAACAGTTTCTATATAGTGCCAGTCAATAATATCATTCTACAGTGGAGAAAGTAGAATCATACTCTATTGATCGCATTGATTGCTGAAACACAAAAGTGAATTGGTATAAGCTAATTATAGAAACGCTCTGGACAATAACACCATTCTTAGACAATCAATTTAGATCCATGATCTCATTTCAGAAAGAGTCACATACTACATAACTTATTAACACTCACATCCAAATCCAGAGGGAAACCTATTGCCTGTAGTCTATTAGACTGGTTTTGTTTTCAGGACACAGATTTTACATCGATTGGACATTATCATACACAAAAATGTAGGCTATTAATAATATGCATAGTCACAACAATATAAAAAATGAGCAACATTGACATAACAAAAAGTCATGCATAAACAGAATCAGAAATGTGAGTTTCTTTTGCTATTTAGTTTGGTTTGTATTTTATTTCACCCCATGAAGATTTGTTTATGGTTTTCAAGAATTAGGGCATGTGACATATCCTGTCCATGTTTCGAATTTGGCTAGCTTCATGCAGGTGTTGTGCCAAAAATATGTAGCAAGAGTTTGGGCACATGAAGCATTTTCTTGTCCTTTTCAATTCAGCCTAATTGCTTTGCTGTTCTATAGGCTTAATTATACGGTTTGTTTTATTTCTGTTATTTAACATTTTACAAATTTTAAACATGTTTTCCACAATATATATATATTTTTTTTTTTTTTACACATGGCAGGGCTCGACATTAAGCTTCCAGAAATTGGTCTCCTCTAAATTCATATACCATCAAACTGTAAACCTGCAAACATCATATTCATCTAAAAATGTAAGCAAGTTCCAAACTATGTAGTGCTGCCTTCTGAGCTGTCAGCTTTTAGTTGCTATCAGTAAGCATTTTCCCATCAAGTTGAGAATAATGGAGCCGCACTCAGATTTTTCTCAGCCCTTCAAGCACAAAATATAAAATGCCTAGCTGACTGCTACTACCTGATTCAATCAAGTGTGCAACATTGTATACCCTTGGGCTATACGCAGAGAGGGGGGAAGGCCGACTTGTGGTTTAATTAATAGCATAATACTCTATTCTCAACAGTCAAGCCTGTAGCGTTTGAAGCTGTGTCTTTATTTTTCTGTCTTGTAAACATTTTAAAGACATAAGTAAAAATGCTTGAAGCCTTTTCTTCCTCTGCACACTCTGAGAGGTTATACTATTGCATTTGGTTTGTTATATGAGAGGCTTTAGTTCACTATATGCAAACATACATTTTGATGACAGAATGATACTGTGCTTGAAAAATGCTGTGTTGAAAAAGAAAACAGACTTGTGAATTAATGATAGTGGTAAAGTATGTAGTGTGCATGCTGTTGGTATCTGGTATCATTTGATGGAGTATTTCATTTTCAGTTGCAATGCATTTCTGCATTTGTTGTTTTATGCATTTTCTACTCCTTAAATTCCATAATTGCACGCTTTGTAATAACAGAATGAAGGTAGAGAAGGCCAAAAAACATAATGTGTTGGGGAAAAAAGAAGGTTAAACAACAAAAGGTCTGAGTGGGGTGAGGGGAAAGACATTGCCATGGGTCACATGGTTAACAAATCAGACGTCAGAGATCCGGGGGAAGCTCTGCACCCTTAGGGCGGACCTGGAGACGTGTGTGTTTCGTGGAGGCTCACTGATCACACATTG
Organism: Sinocyclocheilus anshuiensis; assembly: GCF_001515605.1. Lineage (NCBI taxonomy): Eukaryota > Metazoa > Chordata > Actinopteri > Cypriniformes > Cyprinidae > Sinocyclocheilus > Sinocyclocheilus anshuiensis. The sequence continues at coordinate 2,926,460 of NW_015549571.1, forward strand.
AACACACACTTAAGGCCTAATTCAGTCTACTGTACCTTCTTTACACTGGGGATATCCCAAAGTAGCATAAACAGAACTATGGAAGATCACTAGCTATTTAATTATTTGTAATTCATTCATTTATTATTGATATTGCTCTGCACCCTTAGGGCGGACCTGGAGACATGTGTGTGTTTCGTGGAGGCTCACTGATCACACATTGAACACACACTTAAGGCCTAATTCAGTCTACTGTACCTGCTTTACACTGGGGATATCCCAAAGTAGCATAAACAGAACTATGGAAGATCACTAGCTATTTAATTATTTGTAATTCATTCATTTATTATTGATATTCAAAACCCTAAAATAGAGTGGACTAAGTGGAAGTCAGACAGAAATAGATAAAATATTATGTATTTGGACATTTGAGATTAAATTGGAAGCTTTGGGAAATCATATGCAGTGACTTGTGAAGAGAGACATTGTATTACGTAAATTGTATTTTTTCAAAACAAAAAACAAACTGCAAGCATTTTTAATTACTCGAGGTGAGTTTTCCGCACCAGGAGATCCGAAGTGATTATTCCAGCTCTGGGAGAGGAGCTGTCTCCCTGTGCTCTGTCAAAAGGTCAATTATGGCCCGAAACCGCCACATGGCTGACACTGACCTGGAAGGACCAGCCACGACCCCACAACCACAGGCTCCAAAGACTGGATCATCTAACATGCAAGCAGCCTGCAGCCATGGAAAGCTGACATTTCTCCTTATTTAAATGAACACAAACAATATGCGTCTCAGCCCTTTGCCCAACCTGAGCCAAATATAAATGCACCAGGACAAGGGGACACTGTCGCACTGTCCTCTGAACCCGAAGTCCTGTAGTGTGTGTGTGTGTGTGTGTGTGTGTGTGTGTGTATGCTTACTGGTAACACGTTTCTATGAAACCTGTATTTATAATGCATGCATAATGGCCTTTAAAAACTGCAAATTTAATATAATGAATAATCATAACAACAGATATAATACATTATAATACTTACCTATTAGTATAACTTTTAAGAGGATGTTAATATATAACACATGATAAACAGCATGTTATAATGTATAACACATTGTATTGTATACACATAGTTATAATTTATTATACATATGTGACCCACGACCACAAAACAACTTTTAAGTCGCTGGGGTATATTTGTAGCAATAGCCAAAAATGATTGATTTTGCCAAGACATGTTCCTGGATCAACATCTTTTGTTGATCCTGGATCAACATAACTGCCCAAAAATATAGACTTAACCCAAACCCTACCCCTAAACCTAACCGTACCCATCATTTATTCCTAAAAACAGTGTGAAATGATAGCTGATTAACAAAGGTGTAGAAGCACCTAACCCTGATTGTAAACCTAAAACAGATATTTCCTGAAAAGTTATCCCTCAATTCTGATTGGTTGATAGGAATGTTGTTCCAGGATCAACAAGGATGTGAAAGTGAAATTACGGTCACCGATGGTGTATAAATCTCAATTCCGAAAAATTGACACTTAAGACTGGTTTTGTGGTCCAGGGTCACATATATGTCTTATATCTTGACATTGTTTATTTAAACACTCAAAAAAAAGGATAAATGTTAACACTTTATTTTGATAGTGCACTTTAGACATTCTACTAACAGTAAGTAACTTTGCAACTACATGTCAGCTAGCAGTCATTAGAGCATTAGTAGACTGTCTGCTTAGTATCTTCTAACACTTTATTTTGATAGGTCCACAACATACAACATACTGACTATGAGAACATTTGCAAGTATATGTCAACTTATTCTACTAACCTAACAGTCTATTCTGAGAGTTAGTAGACATGTAGCTGCAAATTAATGAGAATTAGTTGACATGTAGTTGACATGTAGTTACAAAGTTACTACACGTATTTGCAAAGTTACTTATAGTTAGTAGAATGTCTAAAGTGGACTATCAAAATAAAGTGTAACTGGATAAATGTCTTTCCTGAATATAAATGTTGATTATTGTTTTGTTTTAATAATAATAATAATAATAATAACAATTATTATTATTATTATTATTAGTAGTATTATTATTATTAGGCCTATTATTATTAAATAATCATTTTTTTAAATAATATCAAATAAAAGATTTAATTAAACGGGAGAGTTGGAATATCATTGGGTGTTTCTCAAACAGAAGAGAAGCGGAGGTACATAAGAAAAAGTGAATTTACACAAAAGATTAAAATATAGAAGTGCCACTACTGTGTACTGGTGTGTACCAACCCATTCTGCCGAATTTGCACGTTATTCGAGAATGGTTTAACTAATCAACTTGAATTCAATAACTTTTTGGCAGGGTCTAAAAATGCTTCGATTTTTGTGAAAATCAGAGCAACTGTCTAGGAGGAGTTTGAAAAAGAAAAAAAGAAAAAACATTTTCCAAAAATTCCAAATAGCGGGAAAATATTCATGATGGGAAATGACATAATAGGGTGCAATTGAATCGTTTCTCAGAAAGGAATCTGAGAAAAACAATAATAATTGTAAAAAAAAAATATATAATAAAAAATAAAAAAATAAAATAAAATAAAAATAATAATAATAATAATAATAGAAAAGTTTTGGAAAATGGTAAAGTCTTTCGCTGCTTTTAGGTTTGGGATTATTTTATTTTATTTATTTTATTTTTTTCAGTTTTTATCCTGGCTTCATTTGCATATCCTGCAAATCCTCCTTTTAGGTGTTATAGAAATGGCCATCCTAATTATAACCATAAGAAATATTACAACCTAAATAGATATGACATAACCAAAATATTTTAATGTATTATAATTTGTTACATTTATTCATGAGCTGATATTGCACAGATTGTATAAGGCATTAAGAATTAAGAATTCACTTACAGTCCATTATAAATACAGGCTTCCAAGAAACTGTTACTGAATGTCTCACACCAAACAGCACTAATAAGGAGAATAATCTATGGATTCGTATACACAGTGAATATAAATGTATGAACATAAGTTATCTCCATTTTTGCTGTAAATCTCTCAACAGCTGTTTAGCCGTTTATTAACTAGTCATAAATTATGAGTCAAGTCTCCTTTGAGGTCTGTATATACTCCTCCTGATTAAAGAGCTTGCCTGGAGCTCTGCTTCCTTCAGTAAATATTTATATGTGCGGACAAGCTTTCTCTTTCTGTCTGTGCCATATCTGTGGATGTACACCAGCCTTCGTTCAATGCGCACCACTGTAAGGGCTCTTGTGTCTGGAGGGTATATGCGGATTAACCCCTGCAACACACCGACGAGAAGAACAACGAGAGAAAGGTTGAGTATAAACTTGGCATCCCCCTCTCCTCCATGCAGTCCCCTAAAACCCCAAGCCCCACTCCATCTTCTGCCTCACCGTTCTCTGGAATCAGTTTTTGTAATATGCCTGGGCTACATCATACAGAGAAGCATTACAAATCACTACTCCAGTGCCCACAGAAACCAATCATTATAGCCACCAACCACAAACAAAAATAAATGGATATCCAATGAGAAATGTGAGGAAACTGTATTTTTTCATTCTAATACAATGGGAACACAAGAGCTCCATATATATCAGGTTATGTGGCTGTAGCCCTGGGCCATGCACAGCAGGCTCATATTAGTTTTAAATACAGATTGTGAGCAATAAAGCAGCAGAAGGGGTTCTGTCCCCACTGCACACAGAATCAGAGACCGGCTCCTCTTCTCTGCCAGAGAGCTTCAATCACAGACAGGAAATAAATGTACTTGTTTGGTTCTGTCATCTATAAACTGTTATTGATCTCTCAAATTAAATTTGTTCATGCTGATCGATCAAACGCATTATCTTCTTGTTTTTTTGTTTCCCTTCCTCTACAGTCTATTAGCTGTTACACAGCAGTCTCCCCAGGCATTGAGAGCACAGAGGGTTCTGGGTGAAGTGGATTCCAGGCTGAGAGTGGTGGTAGAGTTGTTAAAGTCAGCCAGCAAACATAAGCACCAGTGCTTAAAGGTAATGGAGTAACACCATGACTAAACAGCAGGGGCCTGAGGTGCAGAGCTCGATCCCCCCACGCACCCCCAACAACCCCCAAACCCCAAGGCGTAAGCCCGCCAGCTGGCATATCTCAGCACTTGGCAGGTCAAACAGACACGCGAGTTAAACCTATATGGCTTGTGTTACCCATGCTCAAGTATCAGTGGAGAGCAGGATGACACCAGGGACAGTTCAATACTATCAGCTTGTGTTGGCTACAGGCCCACAAACATGTTCAGCTCACTGAAGGAGGAAAGTTTTTAAAAGAAAGTCTGTCCTGTATAGGAGCAAGCGGCCTGGACAGGGCAATATCAAAATCAGTGTTAAAGGTGTTGTGTTAATGACTTTCATGGTTTCTTTGGGGTTGTATGGTGGAATACCAAGCGAGAAACTGTGATGTTTTAAAGGCTAAATCTCCTCTAGGGACAAAGCAAAGATAATCCACTCAATCCACAGAGTGACTCAAAATGAGAAGAAGAAAATGAATGCAGAGGTGTCTGTCACAGCACAGACACATACATACAAATACATGAAGACACCAACATACAGAAGTAGAAGCTTGTTGACTATTGGTGAACTCTGGATGATTCTTCAAAAATATATTATTTCTAGATTGTTTTGGACTTTTGTAAACATGAAGTTTAAATTTAGATTTAGATATCACAATATTTAGTAGTTAATTTAGTAGTTAGTTGTAGTAGTAGTCATATCTAGTTATATAGGTAGTTAAAGTGCCCCCAAGTTTCATTGGGGGTGTTGGGCACAAGGTGGTCTGTTTTATTTGAGTAGATCACAGCTTCTGACATGACAATGCATATCATCCAATGCTATGCTGGAAGTTAGCAGGGCATCACAAGATCCATCTCATTGTGATCAACAGATGGGCCAAACTTTATTTTTTTTTAGATGGAAGATGTTTAGACTAAACCTGTTCAATTTTCCACAAAAAAAAAGCTGTCAATACTCAGAATAAACATAAAAACTAAAGAAGTTGTAACAGGCAATTTAGTACTTTTAACTGAAGTATTTAAATCTTCCCTATTTAGGTATGCTACTCCTGACCAGCTCCTGTCCCCTGTTAAAGAACAACGGATGTGTTCACAATCTGACAAACTTGCTGACTTAGTGATGTAAAAAGAACTCATTTCTGCCCTAAGTACACTGCATTTCAATATTTCTGCATTATTTATTGTAAATATATCCAACTCACCTTATTTAAAATAGTCTAGAATCTCTGAAAATTATTTGTTGCAGAAAGTTGATTTAGTATTGCTTAAGTTTATTCTTCATGTGTCTTTTCATAATTATGTGTACTGGAAGCTTCAATATCAAGATAAATTCCTTGTGTGTGCAAGCAAACTTGGAAATAACGCTCTTTCTGACTTTTTACTTTATCTTTATATTGAAGTTTGAATATGGATACAGTCCCTACACTCAGGCTGCTTAACTAGCTTAAAAAGTTCCTTGGATAAGCAGCTTTGTAAGTAAAAAAAATAATAAAAATTTTGGTTGACTAGTCTTACCAGCAAGATTTTCCAGTGAACAGCAATAACCATTCATTCGTTCTCTACGGTGGCCTATTCAGCATACTCTGATGTTACATGCATAGTCAAAACAACTTTGACTGCATTCAAGGTATAAGGTTTTTTCTTTTCTTTTTTTTCGTGTTCATACATTCCGTGGGAATTAACCATATGTTCTTGCCATTGCAATTACCATGTTCTGCTGTTTGAGCTACAGGAACATTATACAACAGTATCAAATGTCATGCTCTGATATTAAGGAGCACAAAGCTCACTTTAAAACAATTATAAATTAAAAGCTATTTTAAAAAGTAATCTTCAACCTGAAACATGAAACAGAAAGAGGCAACCACATTAGACTTCAAAATTAGAAGACTATTTCAAACAGTGGAAAATATTGGACATTTTCCTTTTTTTTCAATCCTCCTTTTCTTTTATTCCCCTCCCTCGTGTCTCCAGTTTTCTACCTCTATCACTGCGCTATTGATAAGATGTCTAAATTTATTGCAGAATAATTCTGAGGGAAAAGAGATAAAAGGTTTCTGAATAAAATATGAGGAACAGGCTGTAAATTGTAGCAATGCATATCATTTCATTCAAACGTAGGACGCAATTACCATCTGCGACGCTCATCAGCCTTTCCTTTATGGCTTAATTATATGTTTAATGCTATCAGATCAAGGAAAGGGCAAAACAGATGAATGAGGCAGAGAGAGAACAGATTCCACAACAAGACAAAAGGCATATGAAAAAGTAACATAAAGGATAGAATTGATTTCATTTACTGCCAAATTGGGAAAGTTAATTTAGACACATTGTGTGCTCATCTTCTCTGTTGTATGATAATAAAAAGACATGTTTGGTAGTGGGCCTCATACAAATGTAACAAAGGGTGTCAAGTTCCTCCAAAACCACCATATGTCTGGCTTTGATGTAGAAGCATTCGACTTATAAATCTTTATAATAAAATAATTGCATGTGTTTCCGGATACAAATCAATGGGTTTTAGATTTGTGATTGTCTGGATGTATTTTGTACTTTTGTCTCTCCAGATCTCTACATGATTTTTAGACCTTAAAACACGGTCAACTGCTGAGGCCATCTCTAATACCAGTTCAGTGAAATAATATCATTTTGTGATGGAAGGAGGAGTGAGTTTGATCTTTATTGTTTGTTTTTCCCACAACAATCCAGCAGAATGAACAAACCATGTATGAAACAGATCATTTTATTCTTACTTCATCTATATTCAAAATAAAATGTCACAGTTTATTCTTTTATTAACTATTATATAAATGTATATGCCAGTTTAATGCTTGCCATGCTACTATATTTCTTTAATTCTATAAATGAATTCGCCACATCAACAAACATGCAGTTCAAAATAATACCGCATACTAATATTTATGAAAATATATTTGTGTATTTCCTGCACAAATTGATAAACAGGTGTTTGAGAATGAGTAATGTTCAAACTCTGTAGCATTAGGAGTCAGCCTGCTCATGAGGCTTCAGGCTGGCCACAGGGCATGGAGGGGCCAATAAAGCCTCTGTCTAAACTCTGAGATGCTGTCCAGCTTGCATTACAGACTGACATTTAACACTGCTGCCAAGCAAACACCTGCCACTGTATCAGACCAACTCACACACAGTCAGGCCACATTGTACTGCTTTACTCAAGTACTGTTGCTGATCAGATTTAAGGCACGGATATTACTTGTTAGTCTCATACCAGTGGATTATGCCATGTTTATTAGGCTACGTCCACACCAAGCCAGAGCTCCACACGAAACCACGAAACGGTCACAAAACGATGTAGTATACATGCCAGACCAGTATGTGGCGCTGTAATTCTGCCACAGAGATACACTAAAAACGGAGAAGAAGACTTGGACTACGTGCATAACCCTTGCGCGCGGTACACAAACAAATATGGAACAATACATTTATTAATCTGTGTTAATGTTAGTTAATAAAAAAGACAATCGTTCAGTGTTTGTTCATGTTTTTGTTGCTGTTACATGACGTAGCGGTGTCTGACTAGGGGCGAGACGTGGGCTGATGACGTCATAGTTTCAGAAAATATACGGATTCGCTGTCCACACGAAAAAAACGCAAGGGCGGCGTTTTCAGATTTATCCACTCTGGGACCCGGTTTCAAAAAAATATCGGTTTCACTCTCCCAAAACGCCGGATTCGTCTACACGAAACGCCTATACGACACAAAATGTATGCGTTTACAGCTAAATACGTCTCCGTGTGGACGGGGCCTTAGTTTCCTGTGTCCTGGTGCTACACTGTAACATGTTTTGTGAGGTTACTGTAACATCTAAATGAATAGGTTTTATTAAAAAAATTATTGCTGAATCAGCTGAATGCACTAGAGTAAAATACAAAAAGTATTTCAAACGTCAGATCAGGTAGAAAAAGCTTTTAAAGGTAACAATTTACTCTTAAAGGTCAAAAAGCATTTGTACTTTTTACAGAGTAGAATATTCATTCCACGCTCACGGTAAGTGGTTACTGTTTATTAAAACATTTTAAACAATTGTAGGCTTGCTTATTATTTTATAATAATTAACAATTGTTGCTGGAGTAAATGTATAGCCTATATGTACTTATTAAAATGCATAATGACAGGGAGACTACATGTTTCTGTTAAATAGAAGTGAAAATAGCAATCTTGTTACTTTTTGTGCAAATTTTAAGAAACTATTTTAAAACTTTGATTTTAAATTACATTTTGAAAATAACTTTTCTTTAGGATTCTAGAACATTTCACAAACTGATAAAGTTTTATTTCATTCTACGAGTTTCTCATATGTGAGCAGGACTGTTTATAGCCCTTCATCAGTCCTTCAACCAAAAAGCATCCCCATATTTGGATTTTTTTTTTTTTTTCTTTTTTTTTTTGATACTGTTATGGATATATGAAGATAAATTGTTTTACCTGCAGTAGAATTGTGCACAAGCTACACACACAGTAAAGAGCTGCTTCATAACTGACAAACGTTTTATCAGTTTTGTTTCCTACAGTGTAGGATCTGTCTCATAAAGTATCCCGTTGCTATTGTATTTTGGTGTGAGAAACTGCTGCAAATGATTCAATGTGTAAGTGAACTGTCCAAATGAATAAAACTGAATTGTAAACAATTTCAGACTTTGCTGCAAACCTCTTTAACATATTCTGTTTAACATAAGCCCTCATATTTCATCAAAAATATCTTAAATTGTGTTCCGAAGATGAACGAAGGTCTTACGGGTTTCGAACAACACGAGGGTGAGTAATTAATGACAGAATTTTCATTTTTGGGTGAACTAACCCTTTAAGATCTAGATTTTTGAATCTGGCCTCACTACAAATACAAAATAAATTGCTATTACAGTGTATTTGACAATGCCTATACTCTTTAGTCTGTCTTTAAGTACTATTTGTAACAACATGAACATGAATGAACAAACTGTTTGTATCCATTGGCATTGACCAATATATTCTAAAATATAATATATAAACATTGTGTATCGTATTATGCCACAATTGAAGTTACTTTATATAACAGCATTAAAAATTGTATATATCAATCCAATTGAAATCCATATGAAAACGGTTAATATCTAACAGGTGCAACTCTTTTAAAGGGACAGTTCACCAGAATTATTAACTTTAAGACAGACTTCCGCCCTGTGGCTTCTGGCCTGGCACTGCTGCTGTCCTAAAACAGCTTGCACTGGGGGTCTGAAGCTGATACTACGGTGCACTGACCATCTAAAAGGAAACACACGGCATGAAAATTCTCAGGTCAGTATATGGTAATCTCCGTTGTCAGACAAGGATTTGTATTATAAATATTTTTATGTAATAATGCAAGTAATTATATTTAAAAGTAACACTTAACTGGGGCTCATGTCTCAAAAAAAGGGTCTATTGATGCTCCACAATGTGACCATTTCTCAGCACTAAATTTAATGTTTGGGGACACTGGGTATATTAGTTTACCTGGGATTAAAAGAACTAAGCCGCCATCTAGAGGCAGAGTGTTCAACAGCTGAAGAAGGAACGAATCTCCCCACTATGCAGAGTTCCCACTCTAATTAAACACATCTCACCAATTAAGGTTTACTAGAAAAAGACAACTAGGTGTGTTGGAGCAAAGTCAAAACTAAGGTCTGTAAGAAAGTGGCTCTCCAAAATCAGGAATAAAGAACCCTGTAGAATTTCCTAACAGCGTCTACGTACTGTCATATATGTGACCCTGGACCACAAAACCAGTCATATGGGTCAATTTTTTTAAATTGAATTCTATACATCACATGAAAGCTGAATAAATAAGCTTTCCATTGATGTATGGTTTGTTAGGATAGGACAATATTTGGCCAAGATACAACTATTTGAAAACCTGGAATCTGAGGGTGCAAAAAAATCAAAATACTGAGAAAATCACCTTTAAAGTTGTCTAAATGAAGTTCTTAGCCATGCATATTACTAATCAAACATTAAGCTTTGATATATTTACGGTAGGAAATTTACAAAATATCTTCATGGAACATGATCTTTATTTAATATCCTAATGATTTTTGGCATAAAAGAAACATTAATGTTTTTTTGGCTATTGCTAAAAATATACCTAAGCGTCTCTTTAGTATGCCTCTGTATCATAATGCTTGAAATAATGAAATCGTGAATGCCGAATGTCTCTAATCTGTTATTTAATATATCTTATATTTTATACTACACTGTTCTAAGGCTTTTGTATTATATCTTTAGTTCTGATTAGGTAGAAGCATCATTAGAAGCATTTGCAAATTTGCCACAATGTTTTCATATGGTAAGAAATAAAAAATGAAAATGAATTTTAGGTGGACAAATATTGTGACTTAAAAGTAACTTCATTTATAACATTGAATGTAATAATGTTCAATATAACTAGACTATTTGTCATGCATTTTGTTACTTCTGTTACTCCCTGTCACTCACGCTGACTGGCAGAAACTGATGGGCTGGCTTTGCCCTGCCTCTCTGCCTGCAAAAGAGTAATTTACATATTTGAGGCGAGGTCCTGCTTAAAGGCTATAGCTATAGTCATAATAGCTGCACCATCTCAACCACAAACATTACAATCCAGGACTAATTAAGGCGGGTGCTGCAGTGTGAGCATGGGTAGGCAACTAACAACAACCATTACAACAGCCAAATGCATTTATTTGACTGCTGCAGTAGCAGAGAGTGGAGATGATCACTCATTACAGCTATTTACAGCCAGTCACAGCTGCAGGAAATAGCATACAGATTTCCCACATAGTGCCATACTAGTTAAAGGGAGTGAAAAAGGAAGCAATTGATTTCAAATTAATTGTTTAAAAGGTTTGCTCGATGGGAGCCATCTGTCCAAACAAGCTGAACATTTAGTATAAAATGTAATCATAATTAATTAAAGCCCTAACAAATTGCATACATCATAGTTAACATGGACATATAGTACAGCAGGAAATGTTATGAAACAAATTAGCTCCAACAATGAAAGAAAATGACCTCACATAACTAAATATTACGGTCGTTTCCATGAGCCATATTTCTTAATGAATTCTCTAATTAATTTAATTCACACATTGTGCATAATTTGAAGCAGGAAATGTCACTGGGTCAGATTTAACCATAGTCATGCTGGCTGTCGGTTTCAACAAGAGACACATTAGCTAAACATGACCTCTATGCAAATGAAAGACCAACTGTTGTAATTTTAATTCCAAATCCCTAATTAGCATGTTATAAAGACATAATGAAAGATTGTTCCGCTCAACTCAAGACATGCCAGAGTCACTTTTTTCAGGGTCTGAAAAGATCTCAATTAAGGAGATGTCTGCGTTACAGGGCTCATTTCAAGATAACATGTTCAACCACACTAATTACATCTTCCACTGTTAGAATAATAACAGGTAACAGAGATTTACTAATTTACCATTCTTTCCGAGATTATTTAAACTACCAGTCAAAATGCTTCTTTTGCATTTTCTACTTCAAATACAATTTTCATCAATTTTTTTTTTTTTTTTCTTTTTCAGACTACCAAGTGGAATGTTAATGACATTTAAAAGTGTTCTTAGCTTTTTAGACTATTTGGTGTGTTTCCCTCTACCTTTATTGAGAGCTCCACTTTATTAATATATTACATTAATATTAACATATTCAAATATACTATACTTTCTACTTTTTATTAATTATATTTAGATTATATGTATATATATATATATATATATATACACACACACTTTTTTAGCAGTTTACCTACACATAAAACTGGCATTAAAAATAAAAGTGCATTACAGTCAGTCTTTTTAGCTTAGTATGACACTGTACAAAGCTCACAATCATAATGCTTGATATGATGTAATCAGTGGTAACCAGGTCTCAAGGTAAAAAAAAATTAAAAAAATTGCCAAATCTCTCCTTTCTGTTATCTAACACTTCACATATTGTATATTAATTACACTGTTCCCTTTCAGTCGTTCACTTTCAACGTCACGCCAATAACCGACAACTTGGGGAACTCTCTAGAGAGACCAATCTACTTCAAGTGTAAACTAAACAAGCTAATGCATATTGGCTGATCACAGCGCAAGTATAAATAGGCAGCAGGGGCAATGCATACTCAGCTTTTCGCTTCGGAGCCGAGCGGTGATAATCGTTCTGCTATTTCCAAGCTTCATTTGTGAATGAGACGAGTTCAGCACACACTAAGGGGGCTTCTTCATGTTGGTGGAATGGCACTACAGCGGTGGTCGTTTTCCATGTCGAGTGGGTTGCACACATCAGGCTGCACTACCCCCTGTTTGTGTTGCAGGCGGCCATCTGCCCTGTGCGCTTCAGCATGCTAAAAGAGCCTTTTTCCCTGAAAGAGCATTCATGGGTGGGTGCGTCTTTTTAAAGATGGTGTTGCGTCTGTACTAACTCGACACTGCGTAAAGATGACATTGCATCTTGGTATAGATGCTGTTCCACCCATGCGTTTCTGGATGCGGTTGTTACCTGGCGCCGGGTGATGGTCACGATCGCTGCCTCACGTGCCTGGCCATTATGCACATTGAGGCTGCGTTCGTGGATGAGTTATGTTCTCATTGCGGGAATATGACCATCTCCGAGTTGCGGACCAGGCTCCGATTTCTCAAAAGGGGTGGAGTTCTGGTGCCTCTGCCTCAATCTGGTTCTTTTCCTGGCAGAAATCGGGGTAGGACTACTTCAGGAAGTAGCTTGGGCGGTCTGAGGTTCACAGTGGCAGAGACTCCTCCGAGGTTTTGCATTTTCTACTTCAAATACAATTTTCATCAATTTTTTTTTTTTTTTTCTTTTTCAGACTACCAAGTGGAATGTTAATGACATTTAAAAGTGTTCTTAGCTTTTTAGACTATTTGGTGTGTTTCCCTCTACCTTTATTGAGAGCTCCACTTTATTAATATATTACATTAATATTAACATATTCAAATATACTATACTTTCTACTTTTTATTAATTATATTTAGATTATATGTATATATATATATATATATATATACACACACACTTTTTTAGCAGTTTACCTACACATAAAACTGGCATTAAAAATAAAAGTGCATTACAGTCAGTCTTTTTAGCTTAGTATGACACTGTACAAAGCTCACAATCATAATGCTTGATATGATGTAATCAGTGGTAACCAGGTCTCAAGGTAAAAAAAAATTAAAAAAATTGCCAAATCTCTCCTTTCTGTTATCTAACACTTCACATATTGTATATTAATTACACTGTTCCCTTTCAGTCGTTCACTTTCAACGTCACGCCAATAACCGACAACTTGGGGAACTCTCTAGAGAGACCAATCTACTTCAAGTGTAAACTAAACAAGCTAATGCATATTGGCTGATCACAGCGCAAGTATAAATAGGCAGCAGGGGCAATGCATACTCAGCTTTTCGCTTCGGAGCCGAGCGGTGATAATCGTTCTGCTATTTCCAAGCTTCATTTGTGAATGAGACGAGTTCAGCACACACTAAGGGGGCTTCTTCATGTTGGTGGAATGGCACTACAGCGGTGGTCGTTTTCCATGTCGAGTGGGTTGCACACATCAGGCTGCACTACCCCCTGTTTGTGTTGCAGGCGGCCATCTGCCCTGTGCGCTTCAGCATGCTAAAAGAGCCTTTTTCCCTGAAAGAGCATTCATGGGTGGGTGCGTCTTTTTAAAGATGGTGTTGCGTCTGTACTAACTCGACACTGCGTAAAGATGACATTGCATCTTGGTATAGATGCTGTTCCACCCATGCGTTTCTGGATGCGGTTGTTACCTGGCGCCGGGTGATGGTCACGATCGCTGCCTCACGTGCCTGGCCATTATGCACATTGAGGCTGCGTTCGTGGATGAGTTATGTTCTCATTGCGGGAATATGACCATCTCCGAGTTGCGGACCAGGCTCCGATTTCTCAAAAGGGGTGGAGTTCTGGTGCCTCTGCCTCAATCTGGTTCTTTTCCTGGCAGAAATCGGGGTAGGACTACTTCAGGAAGTAGCTTGGGCGGTCTGAGGTTCACAGTGGCAGTGACTCCTCCGAGGAACCAATCTCTGAAGGACCATCACTCCTCTAGCACTCTGCAGCCAGTCAAGCTGCCCAAGGAATGTGCTGGGCCCTCTAAAAGGAGCGTACCAGCTGTATCATTTGGGGCACTTCCTGACGATAGGATGTCGATCGCTGCATCAGAGAGCAAGCCGGAGCTCTCTGGAGAGGAAAATTCGGCTGCGCTGCCACCCTCCAGGACGGTGGCAATGCCTGAATCGGATCCAGAGATGACGGCTATGCTTGCCTGGGCTGCCGAGAGAGTAGGGCTCGAGTTGAAACTTCCAGTGTCCTGAGCCAACGAGGTTGGCTGATTGGTTTCTCGGGGTGCCCCGCCCCGGTGCCTTTCTTCCTGGAGGTGCATGAGGAGCTGACCAGGTTGTGGATGGCACCTTTTACTGCCAGAAACCGGCCTGCTAGCTCCTCCTCCCTCACCACTCTCGACGTTGGTACAGCTAGGGGGTATACAGAGGTCCCTCCGGTGGAGCGGTTGTTAGTGATGCAGTTGTGTCCTAATACCGCCTCCACCTGGTGAGGCAAACCATGCCTTCCCTCCTGGGCCTGTAGGTACTCATCTGGTCTGACCAGGCAGTGCTTATGCAGCCTGTGGAGAAGCTGCCTCCGCTCTACATGCTATGGTGTTACTGCAGGTCCACCAAGCTAAATCACTGAAGAACCTGCACGAGTGTGGCCACGACCCAGAGGTTCTGAAAGAACTCCGAACCGCAACTGACCTCGTGCTTCAAATGACGAAAGTCACCGCAAGTCCTCCGGGTCATGCAATGTCCACACTTGTGGTCCAGGAGCACCATCTCTAGCTGTGGATGTCGTCAAAGTTCGGTTCGTCGGGTTGAACCCTCCTCGTCCTTCCTCAATATCCTCTTGGGACCTGACTCTGATGCTCAGAGCACTCCAGCTGAGACTTTGCAGTCAGTCAAGGTGAAGTTTCTTTCAATGAAATCTCTGCTCCTGGTTGCATTGGCCTCTATTAAGAGGGTAGGGGACCTGCCCGCATTTTTGGTCAACGAATCGTGCCTCGAGTTCGGGTCAGCTGACTCTCGGGTAACTCTGAGACCCGGCTATGTGCCCAAGGTTCCTACTACTCCCTTCAGGAATCAGGTAGTGAACCTGCAAGCACTGCCCCCAGATGAGGCAGACCCAACCCTAGCTTTGCTCTGTCCCATCTGTGTTCTAAGATTGTACGTGGACCGGACACAAAGCTTCAGGACCTCAGAGCAGCTCTTTGTCTGTTACGGAGGCCGTCAGAAGGGGAAGGCCGTCTCTAAGCAGAGGATGGCCCACTGGACAGTGGATGCCGTCGCCATGGCTTATCAGGCACAGGGCGTGCCCTGTCCACTCAGGTTGCAAGCTCACTCTACCAGGAGTGTTGCATCCTCCTGGGCACTGGTTGTGGTGCCTCGCTAACAGATATTTGTAGAGCTGGGCGACCCCCAACATGTTCGCTAGATTCTATAGCCTTAATGTTGATCCTCCTGTGTTCTCACCTCAAATGGGTAGAAGCACCGAGTGTCGGCTTGCTATGTCACAAATTTGCTTTAGAGTTCCTTTGCAGACCCTGTCGAGCTTCTCCGTCACCCTCGGCAGCCAGCCGTGGCGGAGCTTCCGGCGCCAGGCCTTCACTCAATGTCTCCATGAGCACCGGTAGGAGGCTGGGTGCCATATGTAGATATGACCCCAAGTGGATCCCATATGTGTATACTTCCACATATAGCTTTAAGCCAGTGTTTCCCCAATGGACTTCTCTGCCATTCCTCCAAAGGGGTTACAACCACCTCTAAATCTTCCATATGTACAGAAACCCTAAGGGGTTAATCTATATGTGTAAGTGCCACCTGAAACCTCCTTCGGGAACGATGGGGCTTCCACAACGTTGCTGTTCCAGTGGAACGGGTACGTTTTCCCAGTGTTATCCAATCTCACTGAGTAGGTATAGTCCAAAGGAAACAGTGACTGGCCTTCCTGGTGCGAGCCCTGGCCCACACTCTAACAAGCGGCGCAGGAGTCTCGCACGGGACACTGGAAGGGGCAGCATCCATGGCACTTTGGTAGGGATCCCCAATTCGTCAGAGTATGCGTTGTACATGTTGCCTATTTATACGCTCTGCAATCAGCAGCAGCTGGATGCAGTCATCACATGCCAATATGCATTGGCTCATTTAGCTTACACTCGAAGTAGATTGGTCTCTCTAGCGAGATTCCCAATTTGTCGGTTATCGACGCGATGTCTCCATTCCCTCCTTCAGGGAATGAGGGTTACATACGTAACCAAGACGTTTCAGGTCTTTTGTACTGTATTATAAGTTAGTTGTATTCACTGTCTCAGGGTATAGCTGTAGTGTGTAGCTGTAGTGCTTTTGATGGATTAAATGGTGATTACATAGAAATCTTCTATGACAGAAGACATAGAAATCCATATCATCTAACGTAAAAAAAAAAAAAAAGAAGCAATTACTTGAAATGTTTTTATTGTGTGTTTCCAATAACATTTCTTGTTTATGTCCTTTTTATTACGGTTTACTTTTTATTTATATTATCTTGGCTCACATAAATAAATAAATAAATAACATTTCACCTAAGCTACGGCATTCTTTTGTTTCTCCTTGTGTGTATACCTGTACTGTATGTTTTAAAGTCTATTCTAGAGGAACAAACAGCAGTCTATTGCAACAAAACAGGTTAGACCAGACTTGATACCAGTCTTCACAATCTTTCAACAGACTGCACGGATATAAATATCTTAAAATTTTCCACTTTATATATTCTTCAGAAAATTACTGTGGCAGTGCCATGGTACAGGTAAGGTGTCATATGGCAAAAGTGTGGCCCTATTAAAAATATGGAACTGAATGACCTCAGCATATTAAACTTCCATGGTATTTACTATGAGTCAAAAGTTTGGACAAACTTAAGTTGTTGTTTTTTTGTTTTGTTTGTTTGTTTTTTTCCTAAAGACTTAAAATTAGCTTTGTACAAAAGCATAAATGGGGAATTGTATTAGTTTCTTTATAAAATTTGAAAACGTAGAATATAATTTTTAAAGAGATTATATATATATATATATATATATATATATATATATAGTT
>NW_015549571.1:2944120-2949243 GCF_001515605.1 Sinocyclocheilus anshuiensis
TATATATAGTTTTGTTGTTTTTGTGTTAATCATGACAATTTTAGTCATGTTATGTTCCCATATGTTACAGAATTATTCTGTGTAAATTATTATAAGAAAAGGTAGGCTAATACTGCCCACACCTAGTATTTCAAAGTATACTTATAAGAAAGGCATACTGTGCATACCATACCACATACCATGCACCAAAAAAATGGTAGTGGTCCTTTTTAAAACGTTTTAAATGTGTCTAACTCTAACCACAACCTGATCGGGAATTCATTTCTTAATGCATCCCAATGATCGCTCTAAATATTGACACGTCGTCACATAGGCTAAGTGTGGGTGCGTGTAAAACAGGGCAGGTCTGATGGTCAAAACGCCAGCAGGAACTGCGGATTTAAAGTAGGATGTCTAAAACCCAGGGGAAGACATGAACACAACTGTGTGTGTGTGCTCATATCACCGGAGAACTGTCGAGGTGAATCTGTCGGAATATCGAAACGAGTGCAGAAAACATTCATTTGAAAGGACCGGAGCAGCACGAGAGTGATGACAAACTTTTCGACGCCGATCTCAACAAGGAACTTTAACACGACTATTTCAGAGCGTCATTTGAAACGAAAGCTCTCATATGAATATATGTTGTGTCTAAACCGCGGAAGTTTGCCAGAGTTTAATTTAGGTCATACGGCAGAAATGTTGCCATGCGGTCGTTTTTGAGTTCGGGATGCCCTTCTGTGGTTCCATTCACACACTCGCTAACAAGTTGTGTGCTCTCAAATTGTCTATTTACTGCAGTCGCGAGGGTAATGAAGATCGTCTCTGTAAGTCCAGGTAAACCACAATCAAATCCCGTTTTTATTATCGCGATAGCTTAAATAACGCTTGTAACCATAGCGACATAGTGGTTTCATTTTAGTTCTGCTGGTCATTTCGTGCAACGTTCGCGGATTCTCTGCTATGTTGTTAAAAACTGAATGCTTTTTTAACCACTGCGTTTGTTCCTTAGCCAACATACTTAACCGAAGTCGTATCTCTGTTTCTAATTTGTTTCCGACTTTTTAATATTCAGGTAGGCTAGTCATATTAAAGAATGTGAATTCACTCTCTTTCAGAACCGAACTGAGCGTGAACTGAAAATACTTGAAAAGAATTCATAGTACTAAAATAATGAAATTTAGGAAGTATTTAAGGGGCAGTGGGAGGGTCTTGGCTTTTGTGTTTATCGCGTCTGTAATCTGGCTCCTTTTTGACATCGCAGCATTGCGGATATCCATCATCAATGATGTGAATCAGGATCTCAAAGAGAGAGAGATTGTACTAAATCAGGGAAGGAGGAAAAACAATGTACAGGATGTGCTCAAACACCCCCTGCAAAAAGTAAATATAGACAAAAAGGAGTTTTTGAAAAACAGCAACAGGTTTGAAAGGAAAGTTGATAAGGTTTACAGAAAGAGGCCAATGGCGAGGCCAGAAAATCAAGCTGAGTTAAAACAAGACAAACATTTGAACCCAATGTCTATGGCTGACAAGTATTTTGTGAAACAAAATGAGGTAATTAATCAAAGTAAAGTGAATCTAATTGTGAACTCACTTGTGAAGGGAACAATTATTAGCATCCCTGAAAAAATAAACAAGACAAAAACTGTTATTAATGGCAAAGTGACGAATATAAGCACAAAGATAAACAAAATAAAAGCTGCTTTTAATGGACAGAAAGATGCAAATCTAGACGTCAAAGCACATTTGCTTACTAAAGCACTGCCTGTTGTCCAGGAGAAAGCATATCCTCCTGCGCTCAGTGTGAAGAAAGTACATCATATTAATGACACAGTAGTGATGCCACATAATGAAGTACATGTAGATGCAGGTTTACGAAAGAACTTGAGTAATAAATTGCTGAAACCAGCAGAGGGTGATAAACCGATGAACATGATTGAAAATTCAGAGAAACATGGCAGTACTTTCATCAAAACGAAACCACATATTATTCAAAAACCAAGTGAACTTAAGGCTCAGGACCCAGCAGAGGAGGCATTACGAGTACCGCAGCCTACAAGTGTGCGGGTGAGGAGGTCAGGAGGGCATCATAAGGTTATGGCCCTAGATGTAACAGACAGGCCCAGAGATCCCAGGGCTGTGGGACAGTTTGGCCAGCCTGCAAGAGTTCCCAGAGATAAAGAACTGGAGAGTCAAAGACGCTGGAGTGAAGGATTTTTTAATGTATTCCTGAGTGAACAGATACCAATAGACAGAGCCATCCCAGACACCAGACCTCAAATGTGAGTTTGAACCATAGATTATTTTTGTTGTAGTCCTGCAGGTCATGACAAATTTTCTGTTATGGCAAGATATGTGTAACACCTCCATATCCTATGTTGTTTAGATGTTCGGAAAACCTTGTTCATGATGACCTGCCCAGTACCAGTGTGATCTTCTGTTTTGTGGATGAGGTTTGGTCCACTCTATTGCGCTCGGTGCACAGTGTGCTCAACAGGTCTCCTCCACACCTGCTCAAAGAGATCATTCTGGTGGACGACTGCAGCACCAAAGGTTTGAGGGATTGGCTCACATTTTAAAGAAATAATTTAATCAAGTGAGTTCATTGACAGGGTTTAATAGATAAAAGCTTAAGACCTTTACACATAGTTTTAAAATCCAGTTTGGTTGATACAAACTTGCAAGTGAGCAGCACTAAACACAGAGGTAAATATGGTTCAAAACAAGCTTATGTTTCACAGATATCCATAGAGTAGGTAGTTAATTCTTCAATAAGGTACTCCTTTGCCCACTCAAAATCTTGAAAAGTCAAACTTTTTCAAACTGTACTTGCTTAGTCTATGACAAAACATCACAAGTCCTAAAATAAAAATATACGCATGGATGTCATCACCCTTCAAGAGGATCTTGGGGGCATTTGGAATTTACATTGAATGTATTTTTGCATTGAAACAGTTAAATGTGTTTTGAAGATCTGAGATGACCGAACACCTGAGAAGAGATGATGCCAACCCCCCTCAGATGATGCTTACCCTGGAACAACATATAAAACTACCAAATTTTGCTTAATTGCAAAGTTTAATTGCAACATATAATCATTGCAGTTAATAGTGTTCACTGTCTGTTTGATTACGTGTAATAAACTGCATGAATCTTACTGTACATTTCTGCCATAGTCACCACTAATAACCTACTCCTAAATGTAATGTAGAAACTTAAAATTTTCACAATGCAAAGCACAATACAAATAAACTTGAATTGAATTCAATTCAATTCAATTCAATTCAATCAAATTAATGGAATGGAACAGAGTGCAAATGTTTTGAGAAGTGTTTTTTTTTTTTTTAAAGACTAACATTTGACACAGCGTGCTGTTATGGTAAAGAATGGTATGGCATGGTAAAGAAAGCACCTCTGATACCAAATATGAATACTGAAAGAAAAGAAAAGATTTTTACATTTGTGTAGTTGTTGGATCCGCAATTCATTGTTGTAAAAATAAATTGTACACCCAATGAATTGAAAATCTGGTGTTCAAAGTAGAAGTTTCTTGATTTTACTATACACTTCTTTTAAAAGGGAAGTTAAAAAGCCTGAACAGTCTTTTTTTTAAGCATTTTTACTTTAAAACTGTCATAAAAGAAAGATAAGTACCTCTAATTGAAGAAGACTTTTCTGCATTTTTGTTTCTGTATGACTAAATTTATTTCTGTTTCTATTGTAGACTACCTGAAGGAGCAGTTGGATGTTTATATGTCTCAGTTCCCTAAAGTACAAATCATCCGTCTGAAAGAGAGACAAGGCCTAATCAGAGCCAGAATCGCAGGGGCCGCCGCTGCTACAGGTACTGTACACTCACATTCGATTCAGTTCAGTGTAGTTGCAACGTTTCAATCCATGGATTTGTGCTTAATTTAATCTGTTTGGAATGCATAGAATAGACATCTCTGTTATATCGCATCTCTGTTGTATAATATGCATATTGTTTTAGTGTATGGCCTTATTGGTTGTTTCAGCAGATGTTGTTTTATCTTCAGGTGAAGTGTTGACATTCCTGGACTCTCACGTTGAGTGTAACGTGGGGTGGCTGGAGCCACTGTTAGAAAGAGTTTACCTGGACCACAAGAAAGTGGTCTGTCCTGTTATTGAGGTCATCAGTGATAAGGACATGAGGTAATGAAGTATATTCAGTCATGCAATTAAATAAATGCTGTGCTCCCCATTTTGTACATGGCACATTACCGTAGCACATATCCATGTCCCTATGAGACTCAATAGCCCTTTCCAATGTATCATTCCTCCACTGCTGCACTGAACTGTTAAAATGCACGCACTAAAATATTTTGCTAAAACAAGCATATTTTTTTGTCTACGCAGTTACATGCTTGTTGATAACTTCCAAAGAGGCGTTTTCAGATGGCCGCTGGTGTTTGGCTGGAGTGCACTACCAGAGGAATATATTAGAAAGAACCAGATCAAGGATTCAGACCCCATCAGGTAACATCAACTAAATGGCATACACAATATATATATATAATGTATATTCAGAGCAATTTGGCTGATCAGATTTGTTAAATGATTTGTTTATTGATTTGTTAAGATTTGTTCATTGATTGGTTTAGTTGTACTTTTTGCAGGTTTCCAAAGATGACAAGTGTTTTTTATGCTGTATTTTAGAGGGTGTTACTGAATCAAATGATTTACTACAAACACAGTCATTCACAAGTCCTGTTACGTTCTATTAAAATCTGTAAGTCTGCAGAAATAGTTGTTATTTAAACATTAGGTTTCCCCACAAAGGACAGCAAATCAGATTATTCTTTCCCTGCTTGGCTTGACTTTTTATTGAGCTAAAAGAAAACCAACAAATTCCTACATGTTTAGGGGTCCAAGCACCAATCTTGGTAAGAAGTTTTGGTTTCCGTTTATTTTGATAGGCCCTTTAACACATTCTGTTGACTGTAAGTAATGTTGTACCTACATATCTACTAGCTCTCAATAGAATGTTAGTAGAATTTTAGTAGAGTGGTAGGGTTAGAATAAGTTGACGTACAGGTGCATCTCAATAAATTAAAATGTCATGGAAAAGTTAATTTATTTCAGTAATTCAACTCAAATTGTGAAACTCGTGTATTAAATAA
>NW_015549571.1:2949408-2949975 GCF_001515605.1 Sinocyclocheilus anshuiensis
CAAAAATGAAAATTTGATGTTTATCTGCTTACCCCCAGGGCATCCAAGATGTAGGTGACTTTGTTTCTTCAGTGGAACACAAACGAAGATTTTTAACTCAAACCGTTGCAGTCTGTCAATCATATAATGGCAGTCAATGGCTCCACGGCTTTGAGAGTAAAAAAACCATACACACACAAAAACAATTTAAACCCTGCGGCTCGTGACGATACATTGATATGTAAAGACACTAAACGATCGGTCTGTGCAAGAAACTGAACAGTATTTATATAAATTTTTACCTTTGATCCACCGCAATGTCCAACTGTCCTGAGCGCGTTCACAACATACGGCGCGTGACGTCAAATAAATAAGTCACAATTTGAGTTGAATTACTGAAATAAATTAACTTTTCCACGACATTCTAATTTATTGAGATGCACCTGTACTTGCAAAATTACTTAGAGTCAGTAGCATGTCTGTTGGGCGACCATCACAATAAAGAGTTGGCCGATATTAAAGGGATAGTTCACCCAAAAATGAAAATTTGATGTTTATCTGCTTACCCCCAGGGCATCCAAGATGTAG
>NW_015549571.1:2953676-2957533 GCF_001515605.1 Sinocyclocheilus anshuiensis
CATCTGGTCAGATTACCTCATGTGTGGGTATTCACTGGTTTAAAATAGAAACGCATAGACATATCTGACTGCTCAGTGCTCACATCCCATTGTAATGAAAATTTTAAATCCTTTTAGTGAAAGCAACAGAACTCAAAAGGAGCGTTTCTTAATTTTAACCACTGTGTAAATCAGCAGTTCTCAACTGGTTTTGCTACAGGACCCAAATTTACATTAGGCATTAAATTGTCACCAAAACAGACTACTAAAATTATTTGTAATATTACCAAGAACTTCATAAACCCAGCAATACACAATATTTTCCACAATAACGCATATTAACAATCCATTTTGGGCCATCACGACAGTATTTATATCATTTTTTACCTTTGATCCACCGCAATGTCCAACTGTCCTGAGCGCGTTCACAACATCCGGCGCGTGACGTCAAATAAATAAGGTTGGGCAAAAAATTCCATGTTGTCTGATGATATATCAAAATCGTCTTCCGTTGTGATGACCTGTACTTCTAAATATCTTTAGATCATCACAATGCCAGTGAACACGTCCGCAATCTCTGCACTGTGTAAATAATGAGTGACGTATACGCGCGACAGATCGCTTCCACACATGCGTCTACTATCATAGATAGGTATAGATGCCCTATTCGACTGCTCCAGATACGTTGATGCGTCCACCATTTTGGAACGTATCGCGGCCCATAGAAACAGTCACTAATGAGGCATCTACTTGTATATATCTATGTCTACTATGCCAGAGCACGTACACGAGTCACGCGCCGGATGTTGTGAATGCGCTGACATTGCGGTGGATCAAAGGTAAAAAATTATATAAATACTGTTCAGTTGGTAAGCAGATAAACATCAAATTGTCATCTTTGGGTGAACTATCCCTTTAAGCAAACAGTCTACTAATACTCTAATGGGAGTTAGTTGATAGGTGCAACATTACTTACTGTCAACAGATTGTTCAAAAGGGACCATTGAAAATAAGTGTTACCGATGTTTCTCCAATTTTATTTGAATAAACAAACAAACAAACATATCCATCAGCAGCCAATCAAAATTAATCACCTTATAACATCAAATCTGAATGACAGACCATCACAAAATTTGTCAGGTTAAAGAAAAATTGCTGAAAATTTACAGGCAATGCAAGATGTACAGTAGATGAATTTCTTGTTCTTCATCAGAAAAAAAATTGGAGAAATTTAGCATTACATCACTTGTTCACCAATGTATCCTCTTCAGTGAATGGGTGCCGTCAGTCCAAACAGCTGATAAAAGCATCATAATAATTGACATTGACTCCAGTTCAGCCGTTAACATCTAGTGAAAAGTGAAAACGTGGGTCTGTGATAAATAAATGCATTAAGACGTTTTAAAATCATAGCATCCAGCTAAAATACGAGTCTTCTATTCATAATATTGCTTTCTCAAGTGAAAAAGTCAGCTGGTCTGAATCGGGACAGAAATATGCACAGATCATGCACCGTTTACAAAAAAAGAGTCCAAATAAATACGTTGGTGGATATTGATGAGAGGACAACAGAGGAATGGACTTTTTCACTAAAGGAAGCATTATTATTGATTATTGACTTGGCCAGAAACAACGGTTTAAAGTTAAAATAGATTTTTTAAATATTGACAATGTGTTTTTTTAACAAAAACACAGCTTTTCACTTCACAAGACATTAATTGATGGACTGGAGTCGTGTGGATTATTGTGATGTTTTTATCAGCGTTTGGACTCTCATTCTGATGGTGAGCAAGTGATATAATGCTAAATTTCTCCAAATCTATTCCGATGAAGAAACAGACTCATCTACATATTGGATGGCTGAAGGTAAGTACATTTTTAGCAAATTTTCATTTTTGGGTGAATTACTGCTTTAAGGTGTTTGGTTAAGGTGTATGGAATTTGGTGAGAATCAACCACAAGGTTATTCTTTATGCATGTTTTTGCTAATAACTATGGATTTGTAATGGTTAAAATCAAAATTAATCTCTCTTCAAATTACATCAGTTTGCATAACATAACATTACATAAATGTGTTTATTTATTTATTTACATGAAGTTTTCCACCATTTTGAGTTAATAAAAAAAGTGTATCCACCATCTGGAGATGCCCCTGACAAAAAGTTGTCAAAACAGTTTTGATAACTTTGTAACACTTTACAATAAGGTTCAGTAGTTAACGTTAATGAATACACAACTAATATTAACTAACAATGAGCAATACATTTGTTACAGTATTTATTAATATTTGTTAACATTAATTAATGAAATTACAACTGTACACTGTTAGTTAATGTTAGCACAGGTATAATAATGAATATTATATAAATATATAATATAAAAATTTGGATTGTAATAATGTATTATTAGTATATGTTGCAATTAATATGAACTGAGATTAGTATGCTTTAAAAGTATTTTTCATTGTTAGTTTATGTTAACTAATGTACCTAATTAATGTTAACAAATGGAACCTTATTATGAAATGTTAGCGATGTTGCAATCATATAGGCCATATATTTTATTTTATATTTTTATTCTTGTTGTGAATGCAATATCCAAACTTCACAAATCTTATAACATTATCTTGTTATTACACATAGACAACAGGACATTCTGAGTATGCGGTAAATGTAATGAATTTGTTCAGAGGGTCATTTTTTATCAATATTAGTGACATTAATGAAGACTGTAATACTAACGTTGTCCACCAGAGAGAGCCATAGGATAAGAATTATTTTTAGGTCTTATAGATTCAAATCTTATAGTTCAATATATATGAAATATTCATGTTATTTTAATATAGTTTGATAGAGTTTAATATAGTCAGTTTACAAAAAATTGATCTTCAGAAAGCTTACAGATAATTACATCACCTTTGCTTTATATCCTAATGAAATTGTTTAAGATGTATGAACATACTTGTCCAGTGACTTGGCTGAATATGTTGCTGTCCAATTACATGAAAAGACAAAAGTATTTGTCTATTTTAATTTAATGCATAATTTAATACAATAATACTTCCCTAAAGAGACACTTTAAGAAAAGAGACAGGTCCACTGTATCATTTTTGTATGCGCCGTTGGTGCTTGGATCCTGATAAATGCCGATTGCAGATATGTGTTTAATTGTGTGATCATCAGTTGTTTTTAAATGTAGATAATATTGTGCACTTTTTCTCTTTGCTGTGAACAACTGATTCATGTGAAAAGCTGAACAAACCAGGGCCGTAACCACCATAGACATTGACATTGATCACCCAATATTTGAAATGTTTGCAATGATATGCTGCACTCCATTATGCAGCGCTCTGTTTGTTGTTAGGATGTCAAAAGGTTTAAAAGTTATATTTTTAGCCTGGTCTGCTCAGTGGACCCCAGTGTTCAGGACACGTTTACGGCCCTGGAACAAACATGAATGGGACATCATTACTGTATAATTGTATTGGTTTTCATGTTTAAGCAGATCAACACTTACAAATGAACTATCAAGAATATTATACTGTTTATAGTAGTTTCAGTGTACTTTTAGGTCTAATTATAGGTTATACTACATTTATGTTGTAATATGTAATACAATGTCTAAATCTAAACTGCAGTTAAAGGTGTTTTTTTTTTTTTTTTGCACAGGTGTCCTGTTATGGCAGGGGGTCTTTTCTCTATAGACAAGAGCTATTTCTATGAACTGGGGGCATATGATCCAGGCCTGGATGTCTGGGGTGGGGAAAATATGGAAATCTCTTTCAAGGTAAATAAGCCAAAGGTTTATTTGCAGGGTCAAATCATTTTTAACCCGAGATTTAAAGGGATCATCTCATGGGGAATGGCTTGTTTTATATA
>NW_015549571.1:2958498-2961919 GCF_001515605.1 Sinocyclocheilus anshuiensis
CTAAAAACACATCTCTTCCATCTTTATTTGACCCTCTAACTCTAGCACTCTCTATTCTAATTCTATTAAAAAAAAAACACTTGTCCCTTTTAGACTTGCACTCTATTCATTTGCTGCTTGTTTTCTTTATATATACTGTATTAAAAAAACTAACTCTTGCTTTCTAATCTTTTTGTATTCTATCTGTTTTCTTTTCATTTATTATACAATTAACAAAAGCAGAAAGGCTTCTAACACTAGCTTGCTCTATTCTTTTTCTATTCTGTTTTCTTTTTATTTATTATATTATTTAAAAAACCCTTGCTACGTGTACTGCGTTAAGCTAACTGAGACTTGTTATAGCACTTGTATATCATTGCTCTTTTGTTGATTTTGATTGCTTTGTCCTCATTTGTAAGTCGCTTTGGATAAAATTGTCTGCTAAATGACTAAATGTAAATGTAATGTAAATGTAAGTACACGCCGTGTTAGGATGGTGTGTGAAAGTAAATGAGAGTCAAAAGCAGACCACGTTTAAGCTTTCCTTTAGTAAATCAATCTTACATACATTTAGGGCAAACAGCATAACATCTCACCTTTTTGTTAATAGTTTATGGACCTTAAATAAAAAATTACACTTGTTATGAATCCTTTTAAAAGTTTGAGCCATTCTGAAATAATTGTGTACAGTGGCAGCAGGTAATGTGTTATTTGTGCTATAGATCTGGATGTGTGGAGGCGAGATTGAAATCATCCCCTGCTCACGTGTCGGCCACATCTTCCGTGGTGATAACCCTTACAAGTTCCCTAAAGATCGTGTGAAGACAGTGGAGAGAAACTTGGCCAGGGTTGCAGAGGTGTGGCTGGATGACTATAAAGAGCTGTTTTATGGCCATGGCTACCACCATCTGCTGGACAAAAGTGTGACTGATATAGGAAATCTGACAGAACAGATTGAGCTGAGAAAAAATCTTAAGTGTAAAAGCTTTAAATGGTACTTGGAGAAGGTGTACCCAGATCTGGACGCCCCTCTGGTCAAAGCAGAAGGACTGGTAGGTAGAAAATAA
Source organism: Sinocyclocheilus anshuiensis (assembly GCF_001515605.1). NCBI lineage: Eukaryota > Metazoa > Chordata > Actinopteri > Cypriniformes > Cyprinidae > Sinocyclocheilus > Sinocyclocheilus anshuiensis. The sequence goes on from NW_015549571.1 coordinate 2,959,545, forward strand.
ATCAGCTTTACACCACTATCACTTACACAACTAATTATTCTGTGTTAATAATCTTACAAACATATATTTTTTTCCTTCAGATTTTCAATGTTGGAACCAGAAAATGTTTGGTATTTCAAAATGACATTTTATTTTTCGATAAATGTGATCTCGCAAATAAGGTAAATCCAAATCAGACATATTATTTACGTGGATATTCCATTCTGCTGTATAATCATTCATCAAAAAAAAAAAAAAAAAAACACTGCATCATAAAAACTGTTTCTGTTTTCTCATGCCTCGCAGAGTCAACACTTCAGCTACACCTGGTTAAGGATACTTCGACAGAACACTTCCTGTTTGGCTCCTCAGGAAAAACAGATTATCATGGAACAATGTGACAACACAAAGCCACATCTCCGCTGGATGCACAAGTCTGGTAAAGTTTTGGTAAGTACAGCACAAAATCTAATCTCTATGGATAGTAAAACTGATAAATTAATCAATAAATGGTGTGAATGCTGGGACAGGATATATTAAATAATATCCCAATATGATTGTTCCAAATGTTTTAACAGAAATGGGATCACTTGCTTCTCTTATGGTTAATGTTAAGCTGAATTTAAATAAAGGACACTGAACTGACACTGTCAGCCCATACATAAACTGTTATTTGCTTTTAAAAATGTTTTTTTGTGGATTTCAATATTGTTGAATAATTGTTTTTGTTAAAAGCTTAACCCTCAAATGGTCTTCGTTTCCTTTTACACTTAAGGTCTTTGGCGTCAATATGACCCCAAAATTGATAGAGCAATTGTAAATAATATATACATTTACATTTAGTCATTTAGCAGACACTTTTATCCAAAGCGACTTACAGATGAGGACGATGGAAGCAATCAAAATCAACAAAAGAGCAATGATATGCAAGTGCTATAACAAGTCTCAGTTAGCTTAACGCAGTACACGTAGCAAGGTTTTTGTTTTTTGTTTTTTTATACAATAAATAAAAAGAAAACAGATAGAATACAAAAAGATTAGAAAAGCTAGTGTTCGTTTTTTTTCTGGATTTTTTACTTTTCTGAGCTGTAAGGCAAGCTCTAATCATCAAAATTAAAAACAAAAAAACTTCTGAAATGTTTTACTTTACATGTAATGAATCTAGAATATATGAAAGTTTCACTTTTTGAAATAAGTAACAAAAAAAGAACTTTTTCACGATATTCCAATTTTTTTTAAATGCAGCTGTATATAGGTTTCTGCATTGATTACTCATAAAATGTAGTCTGATCTTTATTTAACTCACAATTATAGATAAACAATCTGACTAAATTAATAACAAATAATTGTATTTACATTGAATACATTGTAGTGATTCACAGTGCAGGGCGGAGAAAATAAGTGAACCTTGAATTTAGTAACTTGCAGGTCCTCCTTTAGCAGCAAAACCTCCACATTTACCTTTAGACCAATTTTGGACCATTTCTCCCTACAAAGCTGTTTCAGTTTATCAATATTGTCTTGATAGCACAGCCCTCTTTAGGTTATGCCACAGCATCTGAATCATCCAGTGCTCAGGAAAAATGCACATTCAGCCACTCTTTATTTGGTATTACTTGTGTGATTTGGGTCCTTGTCATGTTGCATCACAAAGCCTCTCTGAAGCTCATTAACTCCTGACATTCTCCTGTAAAATGTCTTGATACACTTTATAAGAGGGAGGTTCGAAGATGATCAGATACTGTCGTAGTTCAGACCGTAAATGCTGCACCCACTTTCCGGCAGCGTTATTCCAGTAATCAACAGGGCAGCATGTAGGAGTCTGGGTTCTGAAGGGAGTATGGTTGCAACGATTACATTTAAAGAAATTGATGGGAAGGGCCCACCAGGAGTGGAGCGTGCATCTTAATTAGACTCAACATGGGAAGCCTCACCCAGCCAGGACACGGAAAGGACTGACAGATTGATGGGTCTTTCTCGATTCTGTGGGTGGTGGTGCATGGCCATAAGGATTGGTGTGGTAGCTTCAGTTCCCTTTCATGGGAACTTCGAACTGCGTCCTCTAGGGGTCGCTATGGGGAACGCCTCGTCGTGACCCGTGTCTGAAGCATACATTGAAAAAACACCAACTCGTTGGCCGGCGACAGCCATGACGTCACTACCGGTGCGACTATAGTATAAATAGGCGCCGGGAGCACACATCATTCTCTTCTTCGTCTTCATTGACTGTTTTGTTTGAAGCGTGCATTTCTGTGGTAAGAGCGATCTCTATTTATCTCATTATGGTGAGCACTAGCAAAGCATTTAAGGATGTGTGCATCCGTGTTGACGTTGTTTAACATCTGATGACACACACGATCTATGCGTTGTTTGTTTGGGCAAAGAGCACGCACGCG
>NW_015549571.1:2961961-2971662 GCF_001515605.1 Sinocyclocheilus anshuiensis
GCTTCGTTCCCTACTCAGGGAACCATGGTTACATAAGTAACCTGAGACGTTTCCCTGCATCTCCCTGCTAGGCCCACCACATAAGTGTTCAGACCCTTATGCAGCAAAGCAGTGTTAAACCATGATACTCCATCCACCATGCTTCACAGTTGGGAAGAGGTTTTGGAATTGCAGGGTTGAGGCACTTTTTCCTCTGAACAAAACATTGTGCATTTTTGACAAAATGGTTAACTTTTGCCTCAGCTGCCCATGGGACATTTTCCCAGAAGTGTTCTGGAACATCCATGTGGTCTTGGGCAAACATGAGACATGCTTCAATAATTTTGGCAGCTACTTTTTGTCCTGAACATCACTGAACAGCATTCTTCACCGTCTTTCTGATAGTGGATACATGGGGGGGGGGGGGGGGTGTGTCTGAGTTTTCAGGGGGTCTTTTGCTGTAGCAACAGTCCAGAATTTCTACATTTGTAGACATGGTCTCTTCTTGTGAGATTCCTGAACACCCAGGTCTTTAGCAATGCTTTCCTATAGCCTTTCCCATCTTTGTGTATCTGCATTTTAAGCTGCATTTGGATCAAGGCATGATTCACACTAAATAAGAAGACCAGATTGTCAGTAGCCAGGCTTTGTGTTTCTTTATTTTAAGAGCAGTGCACCTGTGCAACCCATACTTCCAGTTTTTAATTAACTGACTATCTTGACTTAGCTTTTGTAGCATTTTAAGCTGCATTTGGATGAAGGCATGATTCACACTAAATAAGAAGACCAGATTGTCAGTAGCCAGGCTTTGTGTTTCTTTATTTTAAGAGCAGTGCACCTGTGCAACCCATACTTCCAGTTTTTAATTAACTGACTATCTTGACTTAGCTTTTGTAGAAGTCATAACACAGAGTATTACTTAATTTTTCCAGCCTGCTCTGTTATTGATCACTAAATGTCCCGGATAAAATAAATAAATAAATGTCTTTATCTGTGACTTAGATGAAGGTCAGACCACATTTTATAATAAAAAATATGCTAAAATTCAGCACTGATTACAAAAAATAATAATAATAAATAAAAATCAATCCCACTTTATATTAGATGGCCTTAACTACTATGTACTATACATCAAAAAATAAGTAAAATGTACTTATTGTGTTCATATTATATTGCAAAACATTTACTGCTAGTGAGGTGCGATAAGGGTAAGGTTAGGGAAAGATTTGGTGGTATGGGTTGGTTAAAGGGTGGGTTAAGATGTAAGGGATGGGTCAAAAGTATAAATAGAAATGTAATTATAGAAATTAATTACAGATGTAATTACATGAAGGTATTTTTTAAATATAAGTGCAATGTAAAAAAATATGTGCTGTATGTAAACAATAGATGCATTGTATCAAATTATTAATTTAAATGTATGTACATACTGTATAAGTTAAGGCCACCTAATATAAAGTGGGACCAAAAAATAATTTTTAAAGTGTTAACAAACTTACCATTGTATATAATAATTATATATGCCCTCAAGTACTGTGCTACCCTTTATTACCACATAACAAAAATATTAAGGACATTTTATGAAGGAAATTCAATCACTTTCCACTAAAAGGTTTAGTTCTTGACATATAAAATTGTGCTAGTATTGTAATCTATTGGCACTGCACAGTGATACACACAGTACAGTAGCTGTGGTTTTTCACAATGTTTCTGTGGTGTATTTTAACATTTGACCATTCAGCAACCAAGAGCTGTTTTATAAGGTTTTATATGAAAAGTATGAGGTTCTCTTATAAATCATCTTGTGTGCAGTTGCAATCTTGATTTCATATATCAAGATAGGAACTGTGCTCAGTTTAAATGTGTAAACATTGTTTGACCAAAGTCTACCATCTATATATATATATCTAGATGGAGCATGTGATGATGGACGGTCATTCCCAACCCATTTGCCTGGAAGCTGGAGTTAAAGCCGACAGCATCTTCCTTAAGGACTGTGATCCTATCAATACTTTTCAGAAATGGCAGTTTACACACTACTACGCTGAGTGAGGTGCTCCAGAATATCACTCACATATTGTCCATAACAACTTTCACCTCTGTGCATAGATTTGTAATTTTGTTTTTGTTTTTGTTGTTGTTTTTTTAATAGCATATGTGTGGTTTGATGAGAGTGTACTTTATGCACTTTGTATAATACAGATATGGTTTTTGACATTCTGAATCATAAGGGTTTGAGGTTCACATCAGGGAATCAGGTCTTCTTTTTTGCATAATCCAGGTTATTTGTATTTTATGATTTGCTTGGGAAATACTGGTATGGATAGCAAATGATACACAGGATTTTCTACAACAAAAAACATTTTGAAGTACCCTTATGATATTTTCACAATAAAGTTCTTGTTCCTTGTAAACACAATGATTTCATTTTTTATATCTTGTTCAAGTCATTATGAAATGACCGACTTTACTATCATATTGTGACATATTTGCAAGTGAAGAAAACAATTTATTGGATTGTGGAAAGTGAGTGGTGCATACCTATAAGTGCCCCTATTGGCCAGACGACCCTGTCCAATGCCGTGGCAGAAGGTTTCCTGCATTCCTTCTGTCCTTTATGTGCACTACTGTGAATAACACTTGAGTTATTGCAGTTTAAGTTATTCTAATTAATACATTACTTTCTGACTCTATTTTATCATGACCTTGAATTTGGTTTGGAACTCCAAATCCCAAATAAATTATTGGTCATATGATCATTTATCTTGACATTTTTGATTATGCAATTACCATCACTTTAGATTATGCTCATTCATTCAGATTCCAATAACCCTCATATGTATGTGGATCTCACAGTCACAAACTCACTAGTCACAAACTCACTAGTCTTGGTCATTAAATATAGGTAATTGACTTATACTTCTGTTTGCAATGACCACTACTGGTCACAACTACTACTGTTTGCAAACTAGACCAATATTACCTTTTTTAATAGCAACTTTACATAATCATGCCATTGATTCCCATATATACACTTATCCACAGTAGAAGAACATTACAATAATCAGAGTTAGACATCACCCTATTTAGATTGGTCGATGTTGTCCTAAATGGAAATTCCCTTAGAGCCTGGACATTCTAAGTTCACTTAAGCCAATTCACTAGCTGAAGCTGGTACTGAAAAGCCTGTATGTTCATTCATTGTGTGTGTACTGTATATCTCTTAAAGGATCAAATGTTACAACCTTACATAACAGAATGGAGGCAGATCTGAATGTAACTGCAGTGTGGCTTTGTGTAGGTCAGCGGAGAGGAGTCATATCACAGTAAGAACAAGTGGCATAACAGTTTTAAATGAATATTCTGAGGTTAACAAAGAATTAAAAATGGATGACTTAAAAATTACTTTTTTGACATAAATGACTTATAAACTTAGTTGTCCACTTGTTCCTATTCCATCTCATCTCCTTCAAACCATTTCTCCTACAATTGTACCTGCACTTACTCACATCATTAACACATCCCTTCACACTGGTGTTTTTCCCTTAGCATTTAGACAGGCTCGTATAACCCCAATACTTAACAAACCCACCCTTAACCCATCTCTTAGAGAACTACAGACCCCTACTTCCCTTCTTCCTTTCATTGCAAAAACACTTGAACGAGCTGTGTTCAACCAAGTCTCTGCCTTTCTCACACAGAACAACCTCCTCGACAGCAAACAGTCTAGTTTCAGAAGTGAACATTCAACCGAGACTGCCTTGCTCTCAGTTGTTGAAGCCCTAAAACTGGCAAGATCTCAGGCATCTCAGGAACCGCACTCCAGTGGTTTGAGTCTTACCTCTCAGATAGGTCCTTCAAGGTATCTTGGGGAGGTGAGGTGTCCAAGTCGCAACCTCTAACTACTGGGGTGCCTCAGGGCGCAGTTCTTGGACCACTTCTCTTCTGTCTACATGGCATCACTAGGCTCTGTCATTCAGAAACATGGCTTTTCATTTCACTGCTATGCTGATGACACTCAACTCTACCTCTCATTCCATCCTGATGATCCGACGATAGCTGCTCGCATCTCAGCTTGTCTAACTTAAGACCAGTAACCTGTTAAGCATGCACAAAACCTCATGAACTATCAGAATCGTCAGCCATTAGGGCTACCACCGAACTTGGTCAGCATGATTCCATGATGGTAATGGAGTTTGGGTTCCATGCCACTTTTGCCTTGGCTTATCAAGCTGGGGCCTGAAAAAAAACATAATTTGAAATCTATTGATATGACCGCATTGACATCACCAGATGATAACACAAATTGAACTCAATTCAGCTGGATCATAGAACTCTTTTTCTTTCTTAGAGGTGCTTTACAGCATCTTGCAACATCAACAGTGTTTTTAACTGAACTGAATCAACATTTGAGCTGACTTTTGTAGAAAAAGTCAGAGTAATTGAACTCAATTCAAAATTGATTAACTTCACACTGTTGGGAATTCATCTCATTCCCTCCACCAGGGCACAGAGGTTACACTAAAGACACACCAAGACATTCCCTATCTGTCACTCACTCAACATTATGTCAGTGTAGTGACCTTAGGGGCCCCTATACTAAACGCCACAGCAGCTGAACTGGTTTATGAGGTTCAGTGGTTCAGATCCAAGCAGGCCAGAGTGTGCCTAATAAAAAGGGCAGCCAGGCCATGTCATAACCTTCCCAATGCCTCAAGTAAGTTATTGTACTGTAATTCCCCGTATCCTGAGGAGCCACTAGTCAAGTCAAGTAACTTTTATTTATATAATGCTTTATACAGTATGGATTGTAAAAGCGGCTTTACAGTGTCAAACAGGAAAATAGTTTGTCAATAATGCAAGAGGACAATAACAAAGAGTCATTTTTTCAGTTAAAGTCAGTTCAATTCATTGATGATTCAGTGACGTCATCATCCATTTCAGCTCTTATCCAATCTTTCCCCAACTAAGCAAGCCAAAGGTGACAGTGGCAAGGAACGAAAATTCCATCGGTGACAGAAATAGAGAAAAAAAAAAAAAAAACTTTGAGAGAAATCAGGCTCAGTCAGGGGGCCAGTTCTCCTCTGGCCAGATAAAACCAGCATGGCGAAACCAGCATGGCAGGAAGGACCAAACTTACATTGCGAATAGGTTGCTTTAGCCATTTCTTCTGGGAAAAATGCTATTTTTCCTATGCAGAAAAAGGACACTGCAGAGACCACATCCTGCTCTGAGGGAGGTTAACATGTGAAGAATACATCACATGGACTAACTTATGGAAATAAGTCTGTAGTGGGCTCTGCCTGAGAAGGGAGAAACTCACTCTCACAGTGACTGGAGGCAGAGCAAGGCTGTTTCATCTGACTGTTTCATACACTCCACACTATGTATCCTTTTGACTTCAGGTATGCATCTTTTACTCAGATTTATCTTTGAGATTTTGATGTCTTGTATTGATTATCTCTGAACTGACTATGTAATTGATAGTAATATGTAATTGACTAATAATAAATTGTTACATTTTATATTATTCTGATATACCCTGAAATTATTTTCTCAAGTAGATTAAATGAAGGTGTACGTCACCGTACAATCTGCATCTAGGGTTAGCGCATAGTAGATCTCAGGTTAGATGAAGCAAGAGGAAGTACTGTTGTAGCAAGTATGGACAGTATACTTCATACTAACCATAACCTCTGATTTTTGTTATGAGTTTATCTAAGTTACTGTAGGGGGCTAAACACACAAAGGGGATTTAAAGAATGGCAAGCATGGGCAGCCTATTAAATAGTGTTAGTCATAACCCCTGGCCAGAGATCAGACTGGCGAGTTTGTGATTGTAAGATCCACATAAATGGCCAACGTGAACGCCCAGGAAACCCTCAGCCACCACTGGATACCTTTGTCGGGCCAACTGGGTGGACTGTTTACTATTGTCCTCCTGAATTATCGACACACTATTTACCTGTTTAACACTGTAAAGCTGATTTGACACAATCATTATTGTATAAAGCGCTGGTGACTTGATTTAACTTGCATTAACTTACATGGGTTTACTGATAGGGAATCAGCCCATATGGACCACTTAAAGTGAAAAGAGAAAAAAAGAAAAGAAAAGTGTGTTGTATCGCATCCCCTATAACTCCTGAGAATAGAATGGCTCCATAAGAATGGTTCTGTGTCTGGCATGTTTGACTGCCTGTGTGACATGAAATGTTGGATGGACATGAACTTCTTACAGCTAAACAACAACAAAACCGAAATTGTTATCTTTGCCCCACCAGATTTGACCTCTGACATAGTTAATCAGCTTGGATCTCCATCTTCAAATGTTCATGACTGTCAAAAATCTTGGTGTCATTTTTTATTCCAATTTGAGTTTCGATAAGCAGATTAGTGCTATTGTTAAAAGCAGTTTCTTTCAGCTAAGATCTATTGCCAAAATCAAGATGATGCTTTCTAAGAAAGACCTTGAAACTGTTATTCATGCATTTATCACCTCAAAGTTGGATTATTGTCCTAATGAAAGTTGGCCTAATTCACCTGTAAATCATGGTTAAAAGATGGTTAAAAACACAGCAGCCAGGCTATTGACTGGCACTAAAAAGTGTCAGCACGTTATTCCTGTTCTTACCTCTCTCCACTGGTTACCGGTTAAGTCCCGGATTGATTTTAACATTTTGCTTTTTGTTTATAAAGCTTTACATGGGCTTGCCCCTCAGTATATCAGTGATCTTCTTGTCCCGTACAAAACCTCAAGATCCTTAAGTTCTTCCAATCATCTTCTTCTTTCTGTTCCTTGCTCACGTTACAAAACTAAAGCTCCCAGACTTTGGAACAGTCTCCCTCTCAATATTAGATCTTTCTCTTCTGTTTCTTGTTTTAAATCTTCCCTAAAAACCTATCTGTATTCTTTATGTTTTAATTGAGGGTGTTTATATGTTTACATTTGTCTCCAAGGTTTTGATCCAGTGTGTTAATTCTGTTTTCATTTTGTTCTAATTTAGTTTTAATACCCCTGTACAGCACTTTGGTTGCAACTTTTGTTGTTTTGAAATGTGCTTTATAAATTAATAAACTAAACTAAACTAAACTAAACTGATGACTGACCCTAGACAGTAGAACGCATTTTTTTTTTAAATTAGGCCTAATTTTCTTCAAACACATGAAATATTGCATGCTTTTTAGTTAGGTAATTTCATCTGCATTTATACTTATACTTCATTTTTACTTAGATATAATTCATGGAAAATTTGCTGTGCTTAAGTGGAAGATTTCTGCCACCTGGTAGAAATACAAATACTATTGAAATGAATGTCATGATATTCCCACTATAACCACTAGATGGCAGCAGAGGATCATTCATTGTCTCATTTACCATTTCCACTCCGTAATATAGCTATTTTCACATGCTTTGATTTTGGATTTATATTTAGATATTATAAAATCACTATTATAACATTTAAAAATCACCTCTTTGTCAAAGTTCAGCATTGTTTTATACGAAGTATTAAGTAGCAATAATTTTCAAAAATAAATAAACAAATAAATAATAAACTCTACTTGATCTACTTGAATCACACAAATGGCCTATTTTGAATTCAAAATCCCCTTTGTCTTTTCTGTTCTTCACCCCAGAGCGTTTCCCTCCTCTATTCATTTTGGTCATGTGACTCTGTCTGTACCAATACTGTGTCGAAGGGTGAGCGGTTGATATGTACTCAGTTTATTATAAATTTTTGAACTCATTAAAAATGCTAAAAACCGTTAAATAATTTTTTTTCATTACATTATTTTTTAACAACTGAGCTTTTGATTATTTATTACATTTTATTAAAGAAGATTTTCACAGAATGATTTCGGCAAAATCTATGCACTGCATATACTGCATACCCCCTTTTTGCGCCACTGATATATATATATATATATATATATATATATATATATACCAAGAGAATGTTATTCACAATTCAAGCTGGTCATCCCCTGTTTGAAGACAGCCTTTCCCTTCTGCTGTCTCTTGAAACAGACAAAGTGCTGCTTTGAGCATCTGAAGCTCTCCATGTAGTGTATGTAATGCGCTATTTAAAAATAAATGTAATATCCATTCTTCAAACTTTAGAAACATGACTGATATCCGGCAACTGCCGTACGCACATTTACAAGAGAGTTGAGTTAAGACGCATGACGTAGCGGAAGCCAAGGATATTTTTCTTGCAAATTACCCATTGCTTCACTTCAGAATGCATTCATTAACCACTGGAGTATGGGTTACATTTATTATGGATAAATGTGCTTTGTGGAGCTTCAAAAAATCTGGCACCATTCACTGCAATTACAAAGCTGGGAAGAGCCCGGATATTATTTAACATTATTTAGTCCAGTTGTTTGAAAAAAAATCTTATGCAAAAATTGTGATGTTTTCAGAATCAGAATCAGAATCAGAAGAGCTTTATTAGCAAGTATGTTTACACACACAAGGAATTTGACTTGACGACAGGAGCTTCCAGCCATCTGGGCCTGAAGCTTTTCTAGATTTCTGCTTCCTGAAGACCCGGTTCACATCCTCTACACAGACCTTAAGCGCAGGTTGAATGGTGGGGGAGGGAGGGAGGGGGGTTGCAGGGGTGGTAGGTGAATGTGTGAAGTGCAGATCAGAGCGGATGGGGGGTGGTAGACTATCCTTTTCAAATCTGCAGTAAAACACATTCAGATCGTCAGCCAGTTGTTGATTCTCCGCAGACTGTGGGGGTGGTGTCTTGTACATGGTGATGTTCCTCAGACCAGTCCATACTGACACTGGATCGTTTGCTGAAAGCTCTTTTCTCACCTTTTCAGAGTAGTTTTCTTTTAGCCACTCTGATCTCCTTTGTTAGTCTGTTCCTGTCCTGGTTATACAAGATTTTATCCCCACTTCTGTAAGCATCCTCTTTGGCGTGACAAAGCTGTTTGAATTTCCCAGTAAACCACGGTTTATCATTATTAAATTATAAGAATGTCCTGGTGGGGATGCACATATCCTCATAGAAACCGATATATGAAGTTGCAGTCTCTGTGAGCTCATAAAGATCGGTGGCTGCAGATTCAAAAACACTCCAATCAGTGAGGTCGAAACCTGTGAGCTCATCCAGATCGGTGGCTGCAGCTTCAAAAACATTCCAATCAGTTAGTAAAGTAAAGTCAAGTAAAGTTTCAAAGAACAGAAAGATATCGTTCCTTTTAATTCACTCTTAGACTAGTCAAGTCAAGTCAAGTCACCTTTATTTATATAGCGCTTTTAACAATACAGTTGTGTCAAAGCAACTTTACAGGGTCCTTTGAAGTGCAGTCATTCATGTAGAGAGAGAAGAGCAGTGGGGTGAGCACACATCCCTGGGGGGTGCCAGTGCTGATGGTGATAGTCCTGGATGTGAGTTCGCCCAGCCTCATTAGCTGCTGCCTGTCTTTCAGGAAGCTGGTGATCCACTGACAGATGGAGGTGGGCACGGAAAGCTGGGTGAGTTTGTCTGAGAGAAGGTCAGGCATGATGGTATTGAAGGCCGAACTGAAGTCCACAAATAGGATCCTTGCGTAATTCCCAGGTCTGTCGAGGTGTTGCAGGATGTAATGCAGTCCCATGTTGACTGCATCATCCACAGACCTGTTTGCTCTGTAGGCAAACTGAAGAGGATCCAGCAAGGGTCTAGTGATGTCCTTCAGGTAGGCCAGGACCAGTCTCTCAA
>NW_015549571.1:2971672-2977928 GCF_001515605.1 Sinocyclocheilus anshuiensis
ATTAATGCAGCCTAAAAATCCTTTAACGGATTTGAATATTAGAAATGTGTTAGTGTGTTATGTGTAAACCAGATTAAAGAGATGGGTCTTTAATCTAGATTTAAACTGAAAGAGTATGTCTGCCTCCCGAACAATGTTCGGTAGATTATTCCAACGTTTGGGTGCTAAATAGGAAAAGGATCTGCCACCCACAGTTGATTTTGATATTCTAGGCATTATCAAATTGCCAGAGTTTTGAGAACGCAGCGGACGTGGAGGACTATAGTAATAAGAGCTTATAAGAGCTTGTTCAAATACTGAGGTGCTAAACCACTCAGGGCTGTATAAGTAATAAGCAAGATTTTAAAATGTATACAATGTTTAATAGGGAGCCAGTGCAGTGTTGACAGAACCGAGCTAATATGGTCATACTTTCTGGTTCTAGTAAGAACTCTAGCTACTGGTTACAATAATTGAGGTCATGATTTACATTTAATTAACATTTCTCCATTTGACATTGAGAGCATAGATTGTAGATTGTATATATTTTTGAGATGGAAAAATGCAGTTTTGCTAGATGCTATAAACGTGGCTTTAAAAGGAAAGATTGCTATCAAATAGCACACCAAGGTTCCTAACTGATGACGAAGATTTGACAGAGCAGCCATCGAGTTTTAGATAGTGTTAGACTGTCTAAGAATGTACCAAAATGAGAGTTTCTAACATGGTTGAGATTGAGGTTGAGTAAATGTAATTTTGGTAGTATATACTAGGATGTCATAGGCATACAGTGACATTTTACTTAATGTATTCTTTGTGCTATATCTATGTATATTGGGATCAGAACAAATGATGTGTGTTCAGGGCTCAAATGCCAAAGCAAAGAGTAAAGGAGGGCAGCCCTGTCTGGAGCCTCTATATAGGGTAGAGGTTGGGTTAGGAGCCTAGAAATGTAAAATAGTGTGAAGTAAAATAAAAAAAAAAGAGCTGTTTAAATTGAAAACCATACCCAAACACATGATGGTATTATTAATTTATTGGCAATAAACATAGGTGCTATCAACTGGCAGCAGGAAGTGTTTCATTTACAACAGACATTGAAATGGTCCTATATATTTACCAGCTGAAATGCATGTGCCCTTGACCAGGGGTGACCACTGCATTCAATGATGCAGACAGATTCGATTCTGCTGTAAAGCAGCTCTAAACAGTAATTATTTAGTTGAAATCAGTTTATTGTTGATTCAGTTCAGTTCAAAAACTTCCACTTACATCACTTACATGGCTGGAGATCAGATCTTCACAGGGGATCTGTGTAGGCCGGGTTTGTCTAATTGTTGTTGTCTTTGCTGATATTCAGGGCTGTTTCGTTTCTAGTTGCTGATCCACCACCTGGTCTGAATACACACTAGATCCAGGTGACTATGGTAACCTCAGGATGTAAGTGAAACAGACTAATATTAGTGCAGATGCCATTCCACTTACCAATACCATGCCATTCAACAAGGTATTAGCAAGGAAGTGTTCCCAGTTCCTAATTTATGCAGACTAACAATGCTGTATCAGATTTGATTTATAGAAATGTGACGGTGTGCTATATGTATGCCAGGTTAAAGAGATGGGTACAAGGCTAGGTAAACTATTTCATAGGGTTTTTTTTTTTTGCCGCTGTGAGAGCAGCTAACAGTAAGCATCTTTTTTGAATGAACAAGCTGAGGTCCCAAAAGTCTAGGTATTTTCAAAAAACCTTGGGAGAAACCAGGTTCAGTCAGGGGGGCAGTTCTCCTCTGGCCAGACTAAACCAGCCGTTCAAATCCAGGCTGCAGCAAAGGTACATTGTGCAGAGGACTCATTTGGTTCCTGTGGTCTTGTCCTGGTGGCCGTCTAGGAGACAAGGTCTTCATTTGGGGATCTGTCTCTGGGGCTCATCTAGTTGTCCTGATCTCCGCTGATATTCAGGGCTGTACAGGTCATCTCTAGGTGCTGATCCACCATCTGGGCTGGATACGTACTGGCTCCGGGTGACTGCAGTGACCATCTGATCTGGATACAGACTGGATATGTTGGCTACGGTGACCTCGGAATGAGAAGGAAAGAGACTAATATTAGCGTAGATGCCATTCTTCTAACGATGTAGCAAGTACATCGGGTGTTATGAGAAGTGTTCCAGTTGATTTTGATATTCTAGGCATTATCAAATTGCCAGAGTTTTGAGAATGCCGCGGACATGGAGGACTATAATACAATAAGAGCTCGTTCAAATACTGAGGTGCTAAACCACTCAGGGCTTTATAAGTAATAAACAAGATTTTAAAATCTATACGATGTTTAATAAGGAGCCAGTGCAGTGTTGACAGAACCGGGCTAATATGGTCATACTTCCTGGTTCTAGTAAGAACTCTAGCTGCTGCATTTTGGACCAGCTGGAGTTTGTTTATTAAGCATGAAGAACAACCACCCAATAAAGCGTTACAATAATCTAACCTTGAGGTCATGATTTACATTTAATTAACATTTCTCCATTTGACATTGAGAGCATAGATTGTAATTTAGATATATTTTTGAGATGGAAAAATGCAGTTTTGCTAGATGCTATAAACGTGGCTTTAAAAGGAAAGATTGCTATCAAATAGCACACCAAGGTTCCTAACTGATGACGAAGATTTGACAGAGCAGCCATCGAGTTTTAGATAGTGTTAGACTGTCTAAGAATGTACCAAAATGAGAGTTTCTAACATGGTTGAGATTGAGGTTGAGTAAATGTAATTTTGGTAGTATATACTAGGATGTCATAGGCATACAGTGACATTTTACTTAATGTATTCTTTGTGCTATATCTATGTATATTGGGATCAGAACAAATGATGTGTGTTCAGGGCTCAAATGCCAAAGCAAAGAGTAAAGGAGGGCAGCCCTGTCTGGAGCCTCTATATAGGGTAGAGGTTGGGTTAGGAGCCTAGAAATGTAAAATAGTGTGAAGTAAAATAAAAAAAAAAGAGCTGTTTAAATTGAAAACCATACCCAAACACATGATGGTATTATTAATTTATTGGCAATAAACATAGGTGCTATCAACTGGCAGCAGGAAGTGTTTCATTTACAACAGACATTGAAATGGTCCTATATATTTACCAGCTGAAATGCATGTGCCCTTGACCAGGGGTGACCACTGCATTCAATGATGCAGACAGATTCGATTCTGCTGTAAAGCAGCTCTAAACAGTAATTATTTAGTTGAAATCAGTTTATTGTTGATTCAGTTCAGTTCAAAAACTTCCACTTACATCACTTACATGGCTGGAGATCAGATCTTCACAGGGGATCTGTGTAGGCCGGGTTTGTCTAATTGTTGTTGTCTTTGCTGATATTCAGGGCTGTTTCGTTTCTAGTTGCTGATCCACCACCTGGTCTGAATACACACTAGATCCAGGTGACTATGGTAACCTCAGGATGTAAGTGAAACAGACTAATATTAGTGCAGATGCCATTCCACTTACCAATACCATGCCATTCAACAAGGTATTAGCAAGGAAGTGTTCCCAGTTCCTAATTTATGCAGACTAACAATGCTGTATCAGATTTGATTTATAGAAATGTGACGGTGTGCTATATGTATGCCAGGTTAAAGAGATGGGTACAAGGCTAGGTAAACTATTTCATAGGGTTTTTTTTTTTTGCCGCTGTGAGAGCAGCTAACAGTAAGCATCTTTTTTGAATGAACAAGCTGAGGTCCCAAAAGTCTAGGTATTTTCAACTGACCAGAATTTTGAGATTGCAGTGGACTTTAAGGACTATGTGATAAGGGCTGACTCAAGTACTGACAAGCTAAACCAGTGTCTAGCCAGTGAATATTTACAGGGATTATCTGATGTGCTTTCCTTTGGAAATCTTTTACCATTTGCATTGAGCTAGGGTTAGTTCAGCTTGCACCAGCCAACAAAATTATTAATCAGCTTGTTGTCAGTGATACCCCTGACAAATGCAGCGTCGTCTGAGAATTTCTGAAGGTGACAACTACCCGTATTATACTGAATGTCAGACATAGAGGATAAACACAAAGGGAGCTAGATCCATTGCTTGTGAGACTCCTGTACTAAATGTCTATCTGCAGATAGAGGAACATGTTCTGTTGGCATGAACTGTGTTATTACCCCTCTAGTTTTTCTCTAGTACACAGTTGGCCTATATTGTGGCATGTTGACTGAGATGAAATAGAAAAGGGTTACGCAGATAAACCAGGTTCTGTAAATAAGGTCAACACACCCAAGTCAAGTCATATGTATTTATATAGCACTTTATACAATACAGATTGTTTCAAAGAAGCTTTACAGGGATAAACAGGAAACTAATAATTCAAAGATCCAAACAGAGATCAGTTGTGCTGTAAAGCAGCTTTTTAAAAAACTATAGCGCCATTGTTCAGCTACAGTAGTTGATTCAGTTCATTGAATGACTGTGTAAAGATCATCAATTATGGGAAGTAGTTCAATTCAGCTATAAAGTAGCTCTGTAGAAAACAGCTCAGTTCAGTTCTCATCCAATCGTGTCTGTACTGTATTGCTGAATATGAAGTGTCCCCAACTAAGCAAGCCAGCAGTGCCAGTGGCAAGGAAACCAAACTCCATTGGTGACAGAAATTGAGAAAAAAACACGGCATGGTCATTCGGGGAATGCTTTTAGGCAGTCAGCAAAAGAGAAAAGGCTTGCTGGTTAATACCTGATGGTGGTTACAAACGAGTGGGGTTAATTGGATATACTGTCTCCTACAGCTTTAGTGAGGGTGACCCATACTGTGGCATGTTGACCTCATTCACAGAACCTTGGCTACTTGCTTAACCCTTCATTTTCTTATATTCCGCAAAGTTTTTGGATTGCGATCTCTCTTTGCTGCCATTGTTTTTCTTAAATTGGCTTCTCCAGTTCCATACAATTTTAGTTTTTATAAACAATAATTAGCCTTGGTCCAGCTCAGGTGGTTTTAAATTAATCCTGTTTACTTTAGGTTCAGGACATAATCCAGGGCTGCTTCTCAACACACATACTTCCTTCCTATATAGTAGGAATATGATGAGGCCCGGGTGTTAGTACTCATTGCTTAATATATGTTTCAGAAGGCCATTTTTAAGCCATAATTAGCTATTCAATATTAAGGCCTGCTTCTGTCTCCATTCAAACCTTGGTCTGAAAACTGCACATTTGGGGCCACTGCATATGTTTTACATAATTTTCCATTATGGGAAAATGGGAGAAAAACTGTATGAATGTTGAATTAATTCTTGACAAACTCCTGCCTCAACATCTCCACAGGCACAGGCTCCACTTTGGCTGGTGGTGGTGTTCCGGCTGTCTACTTCCTCTCTGTCCATGTCTTCTTAAATTTGTTCTCTTGATCTTTCCACTACATCAGTGCCCTCCACTCTACTTGTCTATTTTTCCTCTCCTTCTCTTCCTGCACTTTTTTTTGTAATATTATCCTTGCATATTGCTCTGCATGTTCCACTCCTCCTCTCTCAGATTCTCCATTTGTTATGTTGTTCTTTGTATACTTTCCCTTTTATAGTTTATTCAATATTGATAAATATGTAAACAGTTAGGAGAACTGCATTTCCTATGTCGTGTATATTATTAATCCAGCACAGTCATCAATTTGGGGCCACTTGAGAACAGCAGTTTTGTTTGTTGTGTGTTGAACAAATGGTACAGTATATAAATGTTTGTGATTTGTGTAATACAACTAAAAAGAGCTGCATTTCTTCTGATGTACAAGTGTTTTGGTTGATTGTATGAATTATGAAAAATTTGAGAATTTTGTGCACAGTGTTGAAAAAATCATGCATGTAATTTGTATAAAAATAATAAATGAAAACATGCCAATTGTTTAGGACAGTTACAAAGTGTTCAGATTAGTGTGTTAGCTGTTTTGAGAACAGTGACCTAAGTCTGAGGAATGTTTGTGATAAACCGCAGTAAAGATAGTTTGCGGTCTGATATTCAGATTTCTTTTGGCTATAAATACGCAGTGCGCTGTCATAGACATGCAAATAATACCGAATATCATTCTCCATGATTTGTGAATTCAGGTGACGCTGTCCTTCGGGCCGAAATTATTTTTCGTAGCGACTCTTAATTTTATAATGCCTATAGCTCCAAAAGTTGGACACTTAGAGGAATGAAACCGGTGTCATCTTCACCAGCTTGATCTGTGAATTTTTTCACAGCAAAGCTCTTGTCCGTAAACCCCTTGGTAAGTCCGCTAGTAAGGAATGTGAAAGAAAGG
>NW_015549571.1:2978145-2989487 GCF_001515605.1 Sinocyclocheilus anshuiensis
TTGTGAAAACTTTCACAATCGCATTTTAATGCGTGGCAGTGTTTCTCTTTGCTCTGCCCCCCGTTTGTTTCTATAATAATGTCATACGGTGCTGTTCCAGTGAATAACGGTTTCCAATTCATTAGGTAAATGAGCATATACACATATACACTTGTACACTTTGTTTGACAATAAAGTTTTGGTTGTTGTACCTTTCCTTGAGTACTTGGTTTCAATGTTCTGATTTGCGAAAGTTTCACAGTATAGCTTTTGTCAGGTAACCCTTTCTTGATCCCTTAATTTAACTATTCTAATCTGAAAAATTTCACAGTGCAGTGTTGGTCAGTTAACCCTTCCCTGATTTATTTACATCACTATTTTGATTTGTGAAAACGTTCACAGTGCAGTTATGGTCAGCTGACCCTTCCCTGGGTCACTAACATGACTATTCTGATTTGTGAAAACTTTTACAGTTCACTACAGGTCAACTGACCCTTCCCTGGGCCACTAACATCACTATTCTGATTTGTGAAAACTTTCACAGTTCAGTACGGGTCAGCTGACCCTTCCCTGGGTCACTAACATCACTATTCTGATCTGTGAAAACTTTCACAGTTCACTACAGGTCAGCTGACCCTTCCCTGGGCCACTAACATCACTACTCTGATCTGTGAAAACTTTCACAGTTCAGTACGGGTCAGCTGACCTTTCTCTGAGTCAGTAACATCACTATTCTGATCTGTGAAAACTTTAAAAATTCAGTTTGGGTCAGCTGACCCTTCCCTGAGTCAGTAACATCACTATTTGGATTTGTGAAAACTTTCACAGTTCCCTACTGCTCAGCTGATCCCTCCCTGGGTCACTAACATCACTATTCTGATTTGTGAAAACTTTCACAGTTCAGTACGGGTCAGCTGACCCTTCCCTGAGACACAAACTTCACTATTCTGATCTGTGAAAACTTTCACAGTTCAGTACGGGTCAGCTGACCCTTCCCTGGGTCACTAACATCACTATTCTGATCTGTGAAAACTTTCACAGTTCAGTACGGGTCAGCTGACCCTTCCCTGAGTCATGCACATCACTATTTTGATCTATGAAAACTTTCACGGTTCAGTACGGGGTCAGCGGACCCTTCCCTTGGTTACTAACATCACTAATCTGATTTGTGAAAACTTTAACAGTTCACTACGGTTCAGCTGAAAAACCCATTAATGTGTTAATCATACAGTTATTAAACTAAATATATTTTATTTATATAAGATTGAATATAAAATTAAAATCAATAACGGAGTGTCTATTGCACACTAAGTGCAAATAGCCCGCCTTGTTGGCAGAGACTATTTACACTAACTCGCCTTTTGGCGAACTTTTTTCTCCCTTTTCAAATTTCAGATCACATCAGAAAAGCATTTATTTTCAATGAAAATGAAGGAAATAATCAAAAAGTTGAAAATAAAGTATCGGGTAGGGTTAGGTGTAGGGAGGCCTTTATTGGCCCAATAAGGTGGCATCCATTTAATAATTTGAATCAAAATTCAAATGTACACAATAAGTTATTATTGCATACTGTTTTATAATGTACTACAATACTGAGGTGCAGATAATTGCCACTATTTGCAATAAGTAGTATAAATAGCAGAAAATCCTGCTATTTTAACATAGTGTAAATAGAATCTATAGCTATTTGCACTTAGTGTAAATAGCATCCATCGCTAAGAAAATATGCTATTTTCACTTAGCCTCTATCGCTATATTTACACAGTGCAAATAGCCGCTGCCAATAAATAAATGGGGCTGCACAATGTTGTGATATGTTAGAACTGATTTGATTTGGTTCCTAAAAGACCAGTCTAAATGTAATGGACACAAACTCAACTAAAAAGAGTTTTGAGTCCAGCTACAAAGTCAAAATAGAATACTACAAAATATTAAATATTACATAACATCAAAAGATTATATAACATGAGCAGGGTCGGCGTGTGCATATAGGCGAACAGATTTATGTATCTCTTTTTGAAAATGAGCTACAGAGACTTATGTTGAGCTTATGTCGAGCTGTTCACCAGGAATTTTCCCAAATCTTCCGATGGCCACTTCAGGCCTGCCACCTGTACATACACTTAATTTGCATTTGCGTCTGTACTAGTGGTTGAATTTAGTTTTTGTTTTTTTTGTTTTTTTACATTGCAGTATGAAAAAATACTAATAATCAGAAAACATGTCTGCTTTTATTTAATTGCAGTTGTACCAATAAACAAATTCTCCAGTATCTTAAAGATATCTTAAAGATCATGTTTAATTGTGAATGTAAAGTGGGAGCAGCACAGCAGTGTTTTGCCTAGAGTGGCAGTTGAGCTTGCGCCGGCCTTAAACATGAGAGAACTGTGAAAATGCAAATGTGTCATTCGATTATTGATTCTAATAAAATCACTTGCCCACTAACTAAATGAGGACAACATAATGCTTTTAAAAAATCAGTTTGGTTCTTTATTCTCTCTTTTGTTTCATTGTACCATGTTTAGAGGGCGTCTTTCTGTTTCAAGCACATATTTCCTGCGTTGTATGCAGGTGACAAGCAGCAACAGCAAGAGATTTTTTTTTTTTTTTTTTTCATTAAGGTAAATAAATAAATACAAATAAAAAAAGAAAGCAAGAAAGAAAAATAAAGAAACACATGCCAAACATTGGTTTTCACATTTATTATGTATTGAATATAATTAATAAATTATTAATATATTCAAATTTAGTTTAAATATATTAATAATTTATTAATACATATTGTTATTATTAAATTTAAATTTAGTTTAAATAAAACTTTCTGTTACAGGGATCACTTAAGAAAGAAAGAAAAAAAGGTGGTACGGTAGCACCTCCATCAGACCACATCCTGTTATGAATTTCTCTATACCTGCTGTGGGTTGGAGCTCTGTCTCTCATGTCATCACAGTCTTTTCAAGTCAGCACTTAATGTTACACACTCACTACAGAGCAGTCTTTTTTTCATGCAGTCAATGATTTACAGTTTTGATCTAAACTAATCTGAGATTAGGATTAAATTCTGACATAATATAATATATAAATAAAAAATTATACTCAGAGTATTGGCTATAAATTAAATTGACTATTAAATATTCTATACAATGAATTGTTCTAATTATGAGATTTTGATGTGTAGCAAAATAATTTTGTGCATTATTCAATTGTTGTGTAATTTCGCTGTCTCTGTTTTTGGTGAGAGCCTGGTGGATTTTGACAAGCAGAAAATATTTTGTTGGTCCTGAAACAACACTGTCAAACCTTAACATTTGCTGGACCTTAACATTTAACTACCTAAAAAAACTTAACTGAGATCGATAAGAATGCATTAAGTTTGCAAGATGAATGCAAACCGTAAACCTACAAGTACCTGTAAAATCTGGTTACTGGGCAGTGTAAGCTTGCAGGCATAACGAATCATAACGGTTACTTGTCATTTGACACTTGAGCCACAAACATATTTTGCACAAACATATTCCCAAGGACCCCATGGGTATACATAAAATTCATTCAAATGTCTTGTTACCTTCAAATGTTACCTTCAAATGTCTTGCAATGCAACATCCCCTTTTAAATTAATGGATTCGGAGCATTCTATAACTCGAATACTAGTAAACCAGATATGTTAATATTCAGGTAGCCTATTCTTTTCAGATTCTTGCTTCATCAAGACAGTAGTTCATCTAAATTAGAAAATTGGCTTTTGAAGAAAGACTGCAAATGTAACGAACGCTTGAATTGTGTTAAGTCTAAGACATTTTGGAGTGCAGCGAGGTACATAGTTAACATTAAGAAGCAACAAGCCTGTGCAGAGTTAGGGCTTTCTCCCACCCCTATGTCTTCAACCACTAAGCCCCCTCACATTTGCATGCTACAACAGATATGAGATCTATAGATA
The DNA here is from genome assembly GCF_001515605.1 of Sinocyclocheilus anshuiensis. NCBI lineage: Eukaryota > Metazoa > Chordata > Actinopteri > Cypriniformes > Cyprinidae > Sinocyclocheilus > Sinocyclocheilus anshuiensis. The sequence goes on from NW_015549571.1 coordinate 2,982,062, forward strand.
TGAGATACAGATATCAGATATGAGACTATGAGATCTTGATTAGTTACAAGATCAAGTGGGAACTAGGGCACATTCATGAGCTTGCGGGACTGAAATCTAAACCACTCAAATAGAGCAGTGGAGGCAATGTGCACAATTCTCTCAATGCATTTGCTTTCCAGCATACACTTTCCAAGGTTTGGTTAATGCCAGTTGTTTATTTCTTGGGAAAAGTCATAATGCTTTGGTCCCTTGAAAAAAAAAAAAAGGCAGAAAAGAATACAGAGATTGCTGCCATGCAGTCCGTAATGCTCATGTGAGACTCGACCCTTCTTTTCATCAACACTTTAAGCAAGAAAGTCATGAATGCCCATGAGTTCTTGTATGGCATGAATTCTAGTATGTTTTGAGAACAGAAGAGTTCAAACTAGTATGAATCTCCCACCGCCCAAGTATTCATCAGATCAGCAGTCAGTGGTGGTAGAAATTATGTTTTAGTTACCCTCTTCTTCCTCTACGGAGTGATTCAGTCCAGGTATGAACTTTAGAAGGTGCTTGCGGACACTACTTTTTCTACCTCTCCTTGGCAGCGTCCCAAACATGGATGAAGATGAATTTTCCCAGCTCGGAGAGAGTGAACTGCTACTGCTGGTCAGGCTAATGCTGCGTGTTCTTGTCAGGGGTCGCAAAGCTCCCCCTTCCAGCCGGAAGAAGCCTCCGTTTGGCTCAGTTGGGCTGAATGGACTTGAGTCATCAAATACTGATGACATGAAGGCTCCATCCTCACTATCATCTGTCATTATGCTGCGGCAACTGCTGTCACTGGAAAAACGCTGCCCAGAGCGGCCAGTTGGAGATGAGAGAGACAGCAGAGAGTCAACAGACGGATGCTGAGAACTCTCATTCAGATTACCTGGAACACAGACAGAGACACCTGAGTTATTCACCATCAGCTAAAACATCAGCCTGCTCAGCATCAGAGTATCAGACAAAGGACACAGATGGGCACAGTGAGGGTTTCTTAACAACTTTGTTTAAACCGCTTTTGTTAAACAGCTTCAAAACATAACAGGAGCTCATGCACAGCTATCACAAACCATACAAACTGTGGATAATCACTGAGGAAGCAACATCATAAAAAGAACCAAGGGGATGTAAACCTTTAAACATTTATCATTTGTGCATTATTCATGTAAATTCATTTGTTTCAAATCCATGTTGTAAATCCAACTGTAACTCTCTCAGGGAGATATACACTTCTCTGTCAGACAGTGGCCTCTAACTGTCTGAACATCTGTATCATACAGTTTTTTTGTTTTTTTTCGCACCTCGAGTAAGACGCTTTTCCTGAAGTGTGAGAGATTGTAGTTCCACCCATTTCTCACAAAGAGTTTGCTGTGCAGAGGGGAAACACAGAAACGAGATCAGCATCTATGAGTCATTCTGGTAAATGTGTGTGTACATTATGTTGATCAGCATTCATTTAGATGTTTCAGCATTCATGGAAACACACACTATACAATACAGGCTGACTGAGACTTCTTTCTGAGTAAAGTTGCAGCTTTGTGTACATGTGGTAAACACACACAATCATGCACAAATACGCACCTTAAGATAGCGCATCTTTTTCTCTAATTCAATTCTCTTCACAACATTCCCACTGACCGTCTCCAACCTTCACACACAAAAATTCAAATTAACATACGATGGTCAAAAGGTATTTATTTGTTTCTTCATTTTATTTCTTTTTGACAGTTCTGTTGCATTAGTTACATCAGACCCACACAAAATATAAACAAATTGTTTAATTTGTTAATTGTTGGTTGCTAGAGTGTTCTGGGTGGTTGCTAAGTGACTGCACAAACCAGTCATTGGCAAGTCAAAAGAGTTCTTGTCTTAGTGATATTTTTGTCTCTAGATATGGATCAGGGTTGCACCAGCCATTTGTTAGTTCTTATTAAAAGTGAATGTAAACTCCTCAGTAGAGAGTTAGTAAATACTAGCTAGTTTGTAACTTTTTTTTTAATTAATTTTGGTTACATCACAGCTGACCTACATTTGCCGTAGCTAGTAGGTTGCAAGCTCTCTGTAAAGTGTGTGCATAATATGATTTTTACCTTCAGTGATCCAATAGCAGCCCACAAATTTGTGAGCAGAAGTTGTTTTGAAATGTCATGAATTTCAGTTTATCCTGTTAAAGTAGATTCTAAGTATACTCACAAATAATAGGTATTTCTGCAGCTGGACCCAGGTTTTCCTAGGAATTTGTTTTCCAACTATTTTATCTTCCATGAGTCTGATAGTCTCTTAATAGTACATATCTTCTTAACAAGCTGCATTATTTGAGGCATCATTCGTGACCATAGCACAAATGGCACTATTTCTGATACTTATACTCACTTCAGCATGTTAGTGGATTCTCGAATCAACTCAATAATGTGCTGGTGGGTAGATCCCTCAATACTGACTCCATTTACTGACAATATAATGTCACCTATCAAAGAGAGAGAGATTAAAAATAAATAAATAAAGAGCTGCCAATCACGTGCCAACCACACACACACATGCATGAACAGAAACCCAGATGTAATGCACTCACATGGACACAGTGCTCAGCACTGCAAACTTTCATGCAATGGGAGTAGTGAATGTAATGCTGTAAGCAACACTTTTCATGACAGTTTCACGTGTAATATGTAATCACAACAGTGAAATCTTAAAAGAGAGTCATTTTAATGACTGTTTAAATCAGAGGGTCCAAAACAAGGTAAAAAAAAGACCAATTATTTTTAAATTATGACTGTTTTGATGTTTAAAAAAGTCTTATTAACATTATAACTTATTATCATTATTACCTCAGGAAATATTAATGCATTGAATTTAACTTGTAGTGGTCAGACAGATTGTAATGCTATCTATTAGAAAAGTGTATATATATGAGAGAGCATGAAATAAGAGTCCATAAAGACCAAATAGAGCAATGCATCATCTGTGTTAAATGTAGACAGCATGTAGGCTTGTGGGAAAGTGCCATGTAAACAGGGTCAGGTCAGATGGGTGGAGTGAGTAACACTCTAAGAAGAAGAAGAAGAGGAAGCGGAAAACCTGCTCACCAGCAGTCAAACCCGCAGTTTCGGCTGCACTGCCATCCTGCACACTGCAAACAAATGTACACATCTCCACCATACTGCTGTTCTTCACCTTTAGACCATACGTCTGCACAGAGAGACATAAATCCCAATGGAGCATTTAAAATGAGCCTGTTATATTGCTTGGGGCTGTGTATGTACAATGGCCCCAAAATGTATATGGACAATTAAACCATATAAAAAAATTGTCTGAATTTAGACACAAAATATACATATTGAAAAACAAAACAATATATAACATTCAAAATGCAGAGAGGAGGATTTTGTCTTAGCATTAAGTTAGTGGATCAGGTCCACAGTTAATAATGACTAATGTAATGATGAAACACCTGTGATTTTGTTTCTGCTAGAACACAATATGTGAACTTTATACATCCACTAAAAAAATCATTGACACACTAGATAAAAGGGCCACTGCAAAAAGAAGTTTGTTCTGTGAAAGTAATTTGTTTGCAAATCATTTCTGTGGTATATTGCTATGGCAATGAAATTCAGAAATTAGCCTACATATACTTCATGAGACCAAAGTTTACTTATTAATGTGAAATTGCACTTGTGTGAAATAAATAAATATACAAATAAATAAAATGCATTTGATGCAGTGTGAAGCATTGGTTATGAGTATAAAACATACCTGAACTTCGAATCCAAAAGCTTCATTGTCTTGTTTCTCCAATATAACCATTGTTCTGTGCAAAACAGGAGAAATATGCATTGAAAATTTGAATGGGGAACATCAGATATTCACAATGAAGTGAATCAGTAAATCAGTCTTACCTCTGAGGATCAGTATAATCCACTAGAGATGTAGAGTGTGTTCTGTGCAGCTGCAAAAGAGTAATTCTCAGATGAAATCAATAATCTACTAATGAGAAACCATCTGAAATTCTGAAAAACTGCAAGGATCCTGCACAAATGCGTGTTTTTAATGTCTGAACAAGTTTTGAAAAAAAAAATTGCAACTGATTTTTTTTTCTAATCCATTAACATTCCTTTAGAATATTTTGACAAAATGAATGTTAGACCTACAGTTCTCAAGTCATATAATTATAACCTCTCAGCATTCGTGTTGCCATCGAAACCGATATAATATAAAATTATATTAATGATTGTCCCACCTTACTGCGTGATAATGTCCCATCTTTGATCTCTTCAGTATTCGTATTTTTGGCACTGTTGAATGAACGTCGTCGCCACAGTATGTTTTTCTTCTTTTGAGAGTTGTCGATTATGTAGCTGTCCAGGCTGCTCAGCTGTTTTAAAGGTGCTTTAAAGTTTTTATTGGATGTCATCATGCCTCCTTATTCACTGAACCAGACTGTATGCAGCTGCAGGCTTCAGTGTGACCTGTCTGTAGTATACACAGCGGATATACCCATGTCACGTGAGTGTCAGGAACTAAAGACATCGAGAATCAGTGTGTGGGTGTATGTTAACCATTTTATATGGTTCCTTTTTCCTCTTCTCTATTCTTTCATTTTTTTTCATCTTTGTCTAGTGTGCTGTGGACAGAAATGGCGCATCTGCTTGTGGCTGTTTCCTTCCTTAGCCTTGAGCTCCTTTGAGAATTTTGCAGCAGTCTGAGAACCAACATGCATGAAGAACCACAGCAGTATCAAATCTCTTTCATCTTTTTCATCCTGTTTCCACAGTGCTGCACAGCTTTTACCTCTTTCTCTCTCTGTGGACAATCCCTTTTGTTTCGTGATCTACACAGAGGACCTGGCCTAGTGAGAGACAGATGAGATAAGACCCTCAATTGAGTAACCACCTGATTCACTGAGGTTTAAAACTTCTAAACAGTATCAGAAACATAGAGTTGTCAGCCGTTATATGGGAGTGGTGGGAGGGTGAGTTTGTAGTGCCCCTTCTAACTATTGGGGACAGTTTTACCTACCATCACCAAACTCGGTACATATATTATTCTCATCATGCCTTTTTTTTATTTATTATTTTTTATTTATATATATATATATTTTTTTTTATTACAGGCTCTGAGTATTTAAATACTCCTCCAAAGGAACTTAATGCGATTCTCTCCAAATGATCGTATGATTCGTACAAAAAAGAAGTAGGCCTAATCTTAAAGTTTAAGTAAACTTATATTCAAGTATATTTTCCAAATATATTTGATGTAATAGTTATACTAAAATAAATATACTAGTAGTTTACTTGTAATTGTACTAGTTCAATACTTACTAAATTGGCCTACTTTTTTGAGCAATGTTGCCGGTCAACTTTTTTGAGCAATGTTGCTTGTGCACTTTCTCACTGAGAATGGGCACCAAAATTTTTATCTGGATATTTCAGATCGGTCATGGGCTCTGTATCTCACCTGGTTGCCTGTTGACAGCAACATTGCCCAGCAACATTGCTCAAAAATTACTTACTTTCTAAAAGTTAAATTTTAAAGTGTACTTTAAGTGTAACAGTAGTATATAATTAGTTTACAGGTTATTATTTTGTATTGTGACTTTAGAGATTATTGAACATGTTTAATTAATGGATTAATGGATAATGGAACTTTTGAATAAGAAACACAGGACAGTTTCTACACAACATTTTTAATATGAAAACATAAATTATAAAATGTTTTGTAGACACTGTCCTACATGTGATCTTAGACCCTGATGTGGCACTAAGCTCGTTTCAGTGTTTTTATATTTTATGTAAGTATGAATATTTTTAATGTGATAGACAAAAACATTATTTGGGGAACAAATCTGGGGACAGTTCGATTCAATTTTCAATAAGTATGAATTCTAACACTTGATAGAAAACAAACACTTTTATTAAAAAAAATACTTTAACTAGTAGATGGTGGCAAAGGAGCACTTATTGGTTCATGTGCCATTTCCACTCCCTACTTTTTCCACAAGTTTTGCTTTTGAATTTATATTTAGACATTTATATTTGTTTAGCACGTTTTGGTCCTGGAATATTCAGAAGAAAAGTCAGAATGTGGCTAAATTACACAATAAGAGCCAGATTCACTAGCAGTTGCGCCAGCGCAAACCCTCTTTTGGTGTTACTGTCAGGATTTACTAAATATACGCAGTAAAAAATTTGCATTATACGAACATACTGTTTGCCAAGCCACGCTATTTTTTATCTGCTCTGCTTGTTTGTGACCTTACGCAAATTTGCAGCATACTTGGTAGATTGGTCATTATAGAAATTAGATGTTGCGCCTGTGTTCTTTAATTTGCACACAGTCATAAATCACCAGCAGAGCTTTCCCAGTCATACTTTTGTCAGTTTTTTTAAATCGTGCTTTCACTGAAATTTGCCTTGTTTAGTAATCTGGCCCCAAATCTCTTATTTACATTGTGTTTATTCTTTGTTACAGATAAAAAGAGGATTTGTAAATGTTTAGGACTTAGTAAACCAGTGCTAAACAGAAACTCATTCAGCATTTTGAAGGATATTTATATAATTATATAATTTACTACCGGTAACTTACAACACCTCTAATTGGCCATTACATTCAACAGACAAACAGATTAGCTACAATACTCAGCACTGTAAAATTACATTGTAAATAGACACATTTGCAGTGACTGCCAGGCTAGGGTGATGCTGCGACAACACAGAAAATAATGGTTTAATAGTATTAAAATAGTCACTCATTTGCTTGCTAATGGATGCGCAAGCACCCCTAGCATTTGCCTATTCTGCCTATACAACGGGACAGCCAAACAGGACAAACAGGACAAAATCAAAATCTTTTAGTGTACCCCCTGGAACCTGCTCGCATACTCCTGGTTGGGAATAAATAAATGGTGAACATATAGGTATACTGAATTAAGTATGTTATAAAGAATATGTTGCCGGAAAGCAGTCAACTGCTATTTCACCAAACAAAACCTATTGATGGAATCTTGTTAAAAAGGCATGTCTAGGAAACAGGGGCATCCAGCAAGAAAGCCTTATCTTTGTTTCTAATCTTTGTAAAATTGAGCCACAAATGCCTCATCCCTAGCATACATTGCAGATCGCATAAGTCAGTAAATGAAGAGGTATCACAAAGATCACAATTTGGTAAAAATAACTACAAGGCTCAGTACTATGACCGCTGCTTTTCACCTGTACATGTTACCCTTGAGAGATCTCTTTAAAGGGGTCATATGATGCAATTTCAATTTTTCCTTTCTCTTTGAAGTGTTACAAGCTCTTGATGCATAAAGAAGATCTGTAAAGTTGCAAAGACTAAAGTCTCAAATCCAAAGAGATATTCTTTATAAAAGTTAAGAGTCAACCACGCCTACCTAAAACGGCTCATTCTAACACGCCCCCAC
>NW_015549571.1:2989817-3006771 GCF_001515605.1 Sinocyclocheilus anshuiensis
CATTATAATCTGTAATTATGTCCCCACTGGATGCAACAAATGCCTCGTTTGTAATGGGTTTTCATGTTTCTGAATCGTCGCTTCGGCTGGACAGGGCATCACAGTATGGTAAGGGGCGTAACATTTCCGTCACACGCTTGAGGTATTCGGCCAATTACAACGCACTGGATAGCTGGCCAATCAGAGCACACCTCGCTTTTCAGACCGATGAGCTTTGTAAAAACCGACACGTTTCAGAAAGGTGGGGCATAGAGGAGAAACAATAATGTACAGTATGTGGAAAATAATGTGTTTTTTTTACTTTAAACTGCATAAACACATTTCATTACACCAAATACACCAAATAATGTTCTTTTTAGCAACATCATATGACCCCTTTAAGAAACAATTATTTATTTTTACTGTCTATATTTCTTTGAGGCCCGACAAAACATACCAATTGACAAAACTAACAGAATGCATAGCTAATATAAAAAACAATGGATGACAAGCAACCTTCAACTAAAGTCACTTCCCTCTAACTTCAGAAAAACAGGGGTTTTAAGACCAAAAACATCCACACGAAATAACATCAAATGCTGTTTAACTCTTGATGGATGATCTGTCAAGTCTTCATCGTCAGTTAGAAACATCCGCATGCTATTTGATAGCAAGCTGCCATTTGAAAAGCACATTTCCAGCATTTTTAAAGCTGTTTTTACACCTTTGTATTTTTGTGTGGTTTCTGTGAAGCTGCTTTGACACAATCTGTATGTAGTCAAGTGGAAAAAATTAACAAACCCAACGCTAAGCATAAATTGGTTGTGGGTCCTTTAGTTTAAGAAACAGTGTTGCGACACTTGCTTTGCGACTCTCCCGCATGTAACACGTGCGCGGATATCAGTGTGAGGAGAGCAACGAATGCAAACTAGTGCTCTGGGTTTTTGGGCTATTTGGCAAGGTAAATGTACATTCTTATAGAAGTTGTGAACTAATTGCATAAAATGTTTACATGAGCATAGTATGTTAATAAGGAATGTTTCGTTGATCATCTTTAAGGACATTTTTGGATTGCATGTGTAGATCGGGTTGGATCACGTTTAAGTCCCTGGTGGATCTCCTGTTTTTTTTTTCTTCTTTTTTTTTTTTTTTTTCATGTTACTCCCATCAATTGCTGTCCTTCTGAGAGACAGTCGTCAGAATAAAGCCCCTAAAACATATTTTTTTGTATCCTGTGCTGCTTCCTTACAACCCATAGGCCACATGTATTTTATAAAGCGATATAGACAAAAGGCGACTTGACTACATCCTTTTCCTATTTAGCACCCAATCTCTGGAACAGTCTTCCTAGTGCTGTTCAGGAGGCATGTCTTTAAACTAGCATACACATAACATTTCTATCATTCAAATCCCTTAAGTTGTTAGGCTGTAATTAGGGCAAACAGAAACGGGAACATTTACCATAACACCCAATGTACTTGTTACATTGTAAGAAAAGACATCTATGCTAATATAAGTCTGTGGACTAATGATGGTGGACCTGCAACCAGAAACAACAACAACACCTAAGGTCTCCACAGTCACCTAAGGTCTTGAAAAGACAAACCCTCATGACATATTCTCAGCGAAAAACCTGACTACTAGACAAGCCCTTGGCACTGATCCCTATAAATCCAACTATGAACCAGTCATGCCAGGATCAGGGACCGAAACACAGCTCTAACAAGAAAGATTGTGCTTCAGGTCACTGATTTATCAGTTGCCTATGATTTCCTAAACAGCAGCTCACCTTCATGTTCCAGCCTGCTGGACATACACCTTCCTTCCCACCGAGCCGGTGTGACTCGATCAATATCATGCCATGTTTGTTCGCTTAATACAGAGGAGAACTGGTCCCCAGATATAGCCTGGTTTCACCCAAGGTTTTTTTCCCTCCATTTTTGTCACTTGATGGAGTTTGGGTTCCTTGCCACTGTCGCCATGTGATTTGCCCAGTGATTTCAGTGATTTAAATTGCACAGCTTGGTGGTGGGAACATGTCCCAACTGTTCCACACACAAATGATGGCTATGTACTCTACCACAATTTCCTTTTCCTTTTTCCTTAAAGAACAATTTCTTTTTACTTACAATTATTTATGTTTTACATCTGAATTTTATGTTTATACTAGAATGGCTCTACATGTAGGCCCCACTTACATTGGGTTATAATGAACGAATATACAGATACACATAATAATTTTGCCATTGCTACAGATACAGATATAGATATTGGCTTCACTGCACACTCCTGTTGACAGTGTCGTTAAAGTTTTACCTATGAATTTTGCATTTGAACCCACTTCCAGATAAACCTACGCATTATGCTGAATGCATTGTGTCCAAATATGATTATGAATTGTTCACCTATGCATTCATATATAACTTAAAATGTTTGTATACATTGATGTCACAAACAGCACTCATTTCATGTCCAATACAGATAGTGATAAGGCAACTTTGAGAATCTGCTGATAGCAACCAGTGCTGTTTTTCTTGATCATATTTGAATATTTATACTACATTAATTTGCTAACTATGCACTGCTTAATAAATAAATAAATAGAAAACAACAGAAAAAAACAAATACATAAAATAGTTAAGTCACCTATACATATATGAAGCTTTATACAGATAGTTTCAAAGCAGGAATCAAATTCAATATTGTAGTATCTGATGCCTTGAGCCTGAGATCACAAGGTCAGCTTTGAGCAGGACCCTTTTTAAGCAGCCAGTTACTATCTATAAATGCAAAGCAACACCATAGAAACCATTCAAATAACCCTACAAATGCTCTAGCTGCAGCTGGTATCCACTGAAAGTAAACATAATCAGTAAATTATATAAATATATATTCCAAAAGGCAAAAAAAAAAAGCTTTGAAGCTTCGCTATTACATGGTTATAATCTTATTTGGTTATAATCCAGTAGCATTAGACTGCATTAACATGAAAGCTGCCAATGGATCACTTTAAAAAATATTTGAAACCTGAATTAGTTACACAGAGTTGTAATAATCTAGATTTTTTTAGGCTTGTGTTGGGACTTCACTGTAAACTGATTTCAGTGGTAAGGTTCTGCACTAATACCCACATCATTTTGAACGCTCATCTCAAGAACCCTCATCAGATCTTCAGATATGTGACACCATTGATGCATCGTCTGAAGAGGCCTGTTGATTCAAGGAAATGTTAGACCAAACCACAGATATGTAACGTATTTTCCAGTGCACACTAAAATCAGCCAAGGGTCTAAAACACAGACAAACAACACATGCACAAAAAAATGCACACACAACTGCTTAACAGTTAGACTGAAACTGTCATATCTGCAGGTTATTGAGGCAGAACTACCTAGTTTAGTCATCAATCAGGATGTTTTAGGGTTAACAGCTAAAGGTAACTTTGGGTCAGAGCACACAAAAGAAATGAGAGGGAAATTTCTTCCTCTAATTCCAACTTAATCTAAAGAGTCAAGCAATTTGATTTTTTTTTTTTCTATTGCAGAACACAACAAGATATTTAAAGGAACTTTCAGGTGTTATTGTCCATATAGTGAAAGTCAGTGGGATCCAAAAGTTTCAATCCCCCAAAAGGACATAAAAGTTATGTAAAAGGTACTGTCCTGTGGTTTGATCTAAATTTTGGAAGCGATGTGATCACTGTTTAAAAAAAAAAGAGCAAACTTTAAAGGCCTTTGAAAGTAGGTTTACATTCTTTGTGGTGTTCTCCACCTCAATTTAGATGATGCTTGTTGCAATATATGAAAGAAAATGCAACAACACTTTACAATAACGATCCATTTGTTAACAATATTTAATTACTAATGTACTAACATGAACTAACAAAAAAAATATATAAAGCATTTATTTCAATAATAATTAAAGCTGCAAACAGCGATGAAAGAGCCCTCGCACCCAGGCTCACCGCCACACAATGGCTTTAGGAAAACAGCGAACGGTGGGCAATATGCATTTAAAGTGGTAAATATAGGAGGAATATGTCGAAGTCGTGGCCTAATGGTTAGAGTTGGACTCGTAACCCAAAGGTTGCGGGTTCGAGTCTCGTACTGGCAGGGATTGTAGGTGGGGGGAGTGAATGTACAGCGCTCTCTCCCACCTTCAATACCACGACTGAGGTGCCCTTGAGCAAGGCACCGAACCCCCAACTGCTCCCCGGGCGCCGGGGAAAAATGGCTGCCCACTGCTCCGGGTGTGTGTTCACGGTGTGTGTGTGTTCACTGCTGTGTGTGTGCACTTTGGATGGGATAAATGCAGAGCACTAATTCCGAGTATGGGTCACCATACTTGGCCACATGTCACGTCACTTTCACTTTCACGAGTCATTTATATGTGCCAAACTTCCTGCTGCGCTATGATTATAACTGAATTTTGGCATATAGATGTCTTCAGGCACTCTTATCAAAAGTGTGAAGTTTGGGGCAGATTGAGCATTGCGTTTTTAAGTTAGTGTAAAGCATGACATATCCTGTTGTCAACAGGTGGCGCTATGAATATATCTCAATACTGGCCTTTAGATGTCTTCAGGCTAGGACTCGTAACAAACAAGACAGTTAGGTCAGATTGGACATTTAATGCTTGTTATTGTAAAAAAAAAAAATGACATTTCCTTTTGTCAACAGGTGGCACTGTAAATTATAACTGCATATTGGCATGTAGATTTGTTCAGGCCAGGACTCTAACCAAACATGTGAAGTTTGGTGCAGATCGGACATTGTATGTTTAAGTTAGTGTAAAACAAGTCATTTCCTGTTGCCAACAGGTGGCGCTATGATTATAACTTAATATTGGCCTTTAGATGTCTTCAGGCCAGGAATCTTACCAAACATGTGACGATTGGTGCAGATTGGACATTGTATGGATGAGTTACAACAACTTCCTGTTTCATGGCATTAATAGCATGCTTTAGCACTTAGCTAAGTGTTGCTAGCATGTTTGAGCATATTTCTAGCATGTTTAGCACACAATGGCATATTTTACTGTGTTGCTAATAGTGCATCACAATGTTAAACATGTCACTTCCTGCTGCCAGTAGGTGGCATTATAACTGTGACCGAATATGAGCATGTAGATGTCTTCAGGCCAGGACTCTTATCAAACATGTGAAGTTTGAGGCAGATTGGACATTGTATGCATGAGTTACAACAACTTCCTATTTGATGGTGTTAATAGCATGCTTTAGCACTTAGTAAGTGTTAATAGCATGTTTGAGCATTTTTCTAACATGGTTAACACACAATGGCGTATTATACTTTGTTGCTAATAGTGCATCAGTGTTAAACATGTCACTTCCTATTGACAGTAGGTGGCGCTATGACTATAACTGAATCTTGGCATGTAGATGTGTTCATGCCAGGTCTCTTATCAAACATGTGAAGTTTGGGGCAGATCAGACATTGCATGTTTAAGTTAGTGTAAAACAAGTGTGTTCAGGCCAGGACTTTATGGCCTGTTAGTTACGGTCAGATTGGACATTGTATACATGAGTTACAGCAACTTCCAGTTTCTTTGTATTAATAGCATACTTCAGCAAATTTGCTAAGTGTTGCTAGTTTTAGCATGTTTCTAACATGTTGCTAGCCGATTTAACACTTGCTGACGCTTTTTAATATGTTGCTAGTAGTCCATAACAGTGTTAAACATGTCACTTCCTGTTGCCAGCAGGTGGCGCTATGACTATAACTGAATATGGGCATGGACATGTGTTCAGCACTGAACTCCATCAAACGTGTGAAGTTTGGGGCAGATCGGACATTGCTTGCCTGAGTTACAGCAACTTCCTGTTTCATGGCGAAACATCGAATTTTGTCAGACCGCCAGGGACACGCCCTTCAACGAAAACTCATGATCTTCGCCATTTAGCATCGCAAAGGCCTTATGATAACACTCAGCAAATTTGAAGATGATCCGATTAAAACTGTAGGAGGAGTTTGTTAAAGTACGAGACCTGAAAATGGCAAAAACTGCACAAAAATCGTACAGGAAATTCAAAATAACGGACTTCCTGTTGGGTTTCGGATTTTGTACCAAGAGACTTTTTTGTAGGTATTAGTGTGTTACATGTGTCTACAGAGTTTCGTTCATGTACGTGAAACGTAGCTCGAGGCGCACTCCATTGAATGTGTATAGGTGGCGCTGTCGAGCCATTTTGTCACACCCAGTATTCTTACCAAACATCACATGTTTGGTAAGAATACTGGCCTGAAGACATCTACACGTCAATATTCAGTTATAATTATAGCGCCACCTGTTGGCAACAGGATATGCCATGCTTTACACTAACTCAAACATACCATGTTCAATCTGCACCAGACTTCACATGTTTGATAAAAGTCCTGGCCTGAAGACACCTACATGCCAACATTCAGTTATAATCATAGCACCACAAGCTGGCAGCAGGAAGTTTGGCAGATATAAATTACATTTACATATTCCTCCTATGTTTTCCAATTTAAATGCATGTTGCCCACCGTTCACTGTTTTCCTAAAGCCACCAGGTGGTGGTGAGCCCGGGTGCGAGGGCCCTTTCATCATTGCTTGCAGCTTTAATTTCTTAATTGTTTTCCTAATTAACTTGACATCACTCAAAGTAAAGTATGTGTAAATAAAAAAAGGAACTGTTGTAAGATTTTTTTTTCCGCCAAACAACAGAAAAAAAGAAAGAAAAAAAAGCTGTGAGACAGATGAATCATGAAAAGTAGTTTATTGCTCTATGGTTTACATTTCAGAAAATTAAATACTCTTACACAGACAAAACACAATGCTACTCACAAAAAGACATGTCAGTGGAAATATATTACATAATCTATTCCACCCTCCTCATATAAATGTCTCTGTTCTGTCTCAAAACATAAGACAGCACTTTTACAGACAGCACTTTGTAAAGTCTGAAACAGTGACATTTGTTAGGATCTCAGATTGAATACCCAAATTAAAAATAGTGAGCTACAACATTTCTCAACAGCATCAGGCTGTAATGGTGCAGATTTTCCAAAGTTTTTAAGGATTTGGTTTCCTCCAGACATTTCCTCTAATCCATTTTTAAGCATTTAATGCTTCTGCAAATGACTGAAACAGGATAAAACAAGACCATTCTTCAACAGGCAAAATGAATGAAAACACTTTCTTTTTGGTACAGGTTGAATAAATATTTGAATATGGGTGTTTATGCAAAGCATTTAGCAAATTATGTCCATGTCTGATGAAAGACTTAAGACTAAAATATAACATGCATCATATGCATATACTTCATAGAGTTTGTAAAAGCCCATAAATACAAGCTTTGTTAGTGTCACAACAACAGAGGCAATTTTAACACAAATCAGACATTCGAAGTGATATAATTTACAGACAAGAATGTTCCAGATTACAGCTGTACAAAAGTAGAACTCTGTATGCACAAGAACCTCACAAGGCATATATCACACACATTCAGTTACACAAACACATCTCGGGACTGCTAATAGAGAAATCCCTAGTGAATAGCCGTACATTTCAGAGAAACAACACAAAGACACAAAGATGATATTCCATCATTTGAAATATATAAGTTGAATGTCGAGTACTAAACCTGTTGAATGTGATTACTATTCTTCAGCAGCTTAAAGCCTTTGTATAGTGCAATAAAGTACTACTTGAGTATTAACAGTATAAAATTTATACTTTCTTCACAGTCATATATTTCACATTGGCATTCAGAAGTCCTCTAGATCAGAGGTCCCCAACCTAGAGGCTACAACCCATTAACGCATCATGTCATGTCAGAGGGGATGAGACTGAGTCTGTGATGTTACCATCCACTGACAGCCTGGCACCTTCTGTGAGTACAGCAGAGGTCAGAAAAGTGCTCCGTAGTGTCAATCTCAGAAAGGCGGCCGGTCTAGACGGCATTCCAGGAAGGGCACTCGGAGATTGCAGAGATCAGTTGGCAGAGGTTTTCTGTAACATCTTCAACCTCTCGTCAACATGCACTGTCCCCAACTGCCTCAAGTCTGCCACCATTGTGCCCATCCCCAAGAAAACCGCTATCAGCAGTCTTAATGATTACAGACCTGTGGCCCTCACTTCCACTGTGATGAAGTGTTTTGAGAGGCTGGTACTCAGACACATTAAATGATCACTTCCTTCCACCCTGGATCAACATCAGTTTCCATACAGAGCTAACAGGTCAACTGACGATGCCATCAACACAGCTCTCTACACCGCGCTGAATCATTTGGAGCACCCGGGAACATTTGTAAGGATGCTGTTTGTGGACTTTAGTTCCTCATTTAACACTATCATTCCCAGCAGAGTGGTCACCAAACTGCTTAACCTGGGTGTCAGTGATCACATATGTTTCTGGGTAAAGGATTTTCAAACAAACCGCACACAGACTGTCAGGCTGGGGGCCATCACTCAACCACTCTGACTCTCAGCACTGGAGATCCACAAGGCTGCGTGCTGGGTCCTCTGTTGTACTCACTATACACCCACGACTGCACACCAACCCACAGCACAAACACAATCATTCAATTTGCAGATGACACCACTGTGGTGGGGTTCATATCAAATGGTGACGAGTCTGCCTACAGGGAGGAGGTGGCTAAACTCTCAGAATGGTGCATCCATAACAACCTGGCACTCAACACCTCCAAAAGTTACCACTGTAGGAAGCATACTTTCCCATGGCATTCTGGTGTGGTATGCTGGCTTCACTATGGCAGAGAAAAAAGCTTTGCAGAGAGTCATCAATTCCGCCCAGAAAATCACTGGTGCACAGCTGCCTTCACTTGCTGACATCTACAGCACCAGAAGCATACGACAGGCAAGAAGTATGATAAAGGACTCTTCCCACCCCGGCAACCACCTCTTCACTCTGTTGCCCTCTGGAAGATGCTACAGATCCCTTAAGACACGTACCTCCTGACTTCGGAACAGTTTTTGTCCACATGCCATCTTAGAACTGAACTCCAATTAATAGAAGACATATCACTCAATCACAAGCTTCAAAGGGTGTGGTATACTAAGGACTATACACTTACTACTCATACAGCTACTGGTGTAGCTGTGCAACACACTGTTCTCATATTTATATATTTATTCCTTAATTCTCTTGTATTTATAAATATTTCATTCAGTACTGTACATATTTGCTACATTTGCACTATACCTATTTTGCACATTTGGTATATATAATTGTCTACTGTACACCTGTTTACATTTGCACTATTTACTTTTTCTGTATCATTGTTTACATTTTGTTAAATTTACATTTTTGTATGTATGTGTGTACTTTCAATGTGAGAGCAAAAATAAATTTGTTGTACAGCTGTACAATGACAATAAAAAGCTATTCTATTCTATGTAGTTGCTACTGGTCACAAGAACAATCTGTGAAAAATGTCTGTGCAGCAAAACAACAAAAATAATTTATTGAATAAGCCCCACTACCTAAATTAACGGAGAGGCCATCATTTCAGAAAACATCAGTTTCACTCTTGCAGCAGACGTCCCTTAAAAGTTTCTTTAGTGAAGGATGTAGGAAAAGTACATGGAATGGTGATAATGCACCTACTGATAAGAAAAAGGAAAGCCGCCTTTAACCAAAAATGTCATGACTTGTATCTAAAATATGGTTTTGTGGCTATGGTCCGTTCACATGCTTTGGAACATGTGTATTAGCAAATGGGTCACTGAAAGCCACCATGTCTACAAACATAGCTACACTAAGAGTGTCATACTTGATGGCTGATCTAAAGAAGCTCTTTCAGCTACCACTTTCAGACTGAGAATAGATGACACTGAAGTACAATTGTTAGACAGGCTAAACGAGTTACTCTGGTATGCATTGCACCTCAACACATTGACCAATGTTGACAATAAGGAAATACTGGTTTATGTGCAATATATTTCAAGCCAAAGTGCATGAGGATGTTGGTGCGTTCAATGTCAACTAGTACAACTGCGGCAGAGATTTTCAATTCTCTGAATGACTACATATCAGGCAATTTTGTTCCTTTTGCATTGGAATATGCAGACAGAGCAGCATCTATGAAGGACGGCTGTCTGGTTTCACTTCTTGAGTCAAAGAAGTCACACCTGAATTTGAATCTACACACTAGGCTAGGTGTAAAACCTCCGGAACTTCACTCTGTGCTGAATGAAATTGTTAAAATCACATCAATAGCTTTGTGAATCATAATTGTGCTGATTTCATGTAAATTAGATATTAAAAAAAGAATAATTAATGATTGTTCTGATCACACCTCAAACACCGCATTGACACCCAGGTGGTCCACATAAATATTTTCACCTGTCTGTGGTGTATAAAAGGTTGGAGACCCCTGCTCTGAGAAGAATCTGGTTAAAAGGCTTTGGATGATCAGTTATATATCATATATACCCCTTTAGACATCAGACATCTGCACATGCACAAGATGCAAACTATTCTCTTTACATTCAGAAATGACAGGGCTTACAGGAAATCATCCTTCAGGTACACAGTACAATCGAAAATGATGAGAGCTGTGTAAAACAGTAGAAAAAATAGTGCCAGGAAACCACAATCCGCGCAAAGCTTGGCTAAAAAAACAAGCTTACTTTTGCAGACCACATTACGCTGTCTGACGTCAACACATGGTCTTAAAAAAATGTTGGTCCTGTTTGTGGGTCTGTGTGTGTATAGATATTTCAACTTATATTTTTAACACAGTATATTTTTAAGTTACACCAAGCAAAACATTAATGGCACAAAGCATAACAAGTGCAACTCCAAGCATTTGGCACTTACAGGATCAGTTGAGGTAGCAGTATATCAGTACTCTATCACCATCTATTGACTAAGAAACAAAATACACTCTCTTTCATTAATTCTCCTAATGCTCAGATAGCACAAGATAACATTTCCCTCTTAAACTCCTGGAATCTTTGGCATCTCAACTGAGCATCTGAAATGTCCCAATAACACTGACAGACAGAGATAAGAGGGGCACCAGGCCGCTGGGTTACTCTTTAACGTCCTTGACCACAGTTACCTGAGATACAGTCTTCTTGACACGAAGTGCTGTCAGTCGAGCAGCTGGATTGGCGTACCAGCACTCCCGCATGATCTTACCCATAATCCTCAGTGCCTGGAATAAACAAACATACAGCACATGGGTGATTCTATACTTTTGACTACTTAAATCTTGAAGCTGAAAAAATGTTTCATCTATGTGAAAACATTTATCTCATATCTTGTTTCATTTTCAGGGAACCAGGATTACATATTTAAGCAGTTTCTTTCTTGGTTTCATTCATTCATTTTTATTGTCTGTTTAAATGTATAAGTATGTGTGTTTATGTTTAGATTAGTTATTGTGCATTCTGTAGATTAGTTAAATAAACTGCGTAAATTCACCTAAGATTGTTGCAGTGTTCCCAAAGTCCCTTCAACAGCCTGACATTGCTACAGGTTCTAACACTGTACACAGTAGGAAAAGTTATTTTCTGTGGCCAGGAAAATAATATTTCTTAAAGTTGATATTTAATGAACAAGAATAAACAAAATAAGATAAACAAAAGTCTTACACACTTGGAATGACATGGGGGTGAGTAACTGATGAGAGAATTTTGTTTTTGGGGTGGACTAAGTCTTTAAACACAAATAATCAAGAAGTAGGTTTACGATGAGGAGCATTTTCCTTTACTATGTTCATTTAAGATGTTTTCGAAAGGAAAATAATGTAGTTGTATAATATAAACATTCGAAGCATTATTACATTTGTGTAAACTGCTCAATAGATTCCTCATATAAGTGAATACTACATATTATCAAATGTCACCTGAATGGTAGGTTTATCACACAAACCTCACAGCTCTGCCACTGGTTGGGAATGTTGGGTCGTAGTTTCTGTTCACACACCACCTTCCTCATATCATCCATTGATGGGTCTGATTGCACCTGGTCATAATAAGGCAACTGGAAATCTTCATAAATCCCTGCAGAGCACAAAACATTCATAAGAATTTATTTAAAAGAAGTATTGATTTAAAAAAAAAATCTTTTGATGTGGATGTGCAACATTTAAATAGGTATGTCATATTTTTAGCTTATGGTCTTCCTTAGGGAAGAAAATAAAATATGTTAGTTAAGGTCTAAACAGTCATCATGTTATATCTCATGACCATTTTTCTCACTATCTCTGACCCTAACAATTGAACAAGGTGTTGTATGCTAATGTGTCTTTAAGACTTCTGTGTAAATACTGTCCATTTTGATTGGCTAACCTTTTCACACGTGATATGAGTAGTAGCAGTAGTAGTAGCACACAGGATATGGGTTTACTCTCAGGTCTATAAAATACTATAGTCTGTAAAATACACTCTCAGACGAAACTTCTCGCAAAGTTTGGTGACCTTTATTATTAGCTAAGGCAATACTTCCTATTACCTCTTATTGTGCCTAGGGGGCAATGTTTCTGAACACTGAACAGGCATCACTGACCAGACATAAAACAAAAAAAAACTGTGGATGACTGGTATATTCATAACAAGAGTGAAATATTTTTCAGGCTGAAAAAAAGAGAGAGAGACATTTTTTTAAGGAAAAAGACAAACAGTATGACATGAGGGTGAGTAAATAATGACAGAATTTTCATCTTGAAGGGAAATATCTCTTTAAGGACTGTCAGTATGAACTTGTTATATATTACATGGCTTTTGGAATACTATTCTGATTGGACAATCAAGGTAGTGAGCAGTCAAATATTTCTGAATAATGACAGTTAAATATAAGAGCTAATAAAGTAATTATCTATCATCTATCTATCTATCTATCTATCTAGGAATGGTATATAAGGGGCAATTCTTTACTCAAAACATCAATGAATAAGAACATCATTCAAATCAGTCCACTGCTGGTGTATATTTATTTGGATCTGAACAATCTTTAACACAGGAAGGCACCTTGGACGTAACATCTGCGAGCAAGTTCCCAAAACACCAGGCCAAGTGAATAGATATCAGCACGCTTAAATGACTCAAAGCTGCTCATGTTTATGGAATCATCCAGGATCTCGGGAGCCATGTACCTGCAGAAACAAATACACTCACATTAGAGTAATGTACCCACACCGCATGAACGCATTAACCTCCATCAAGATGTCCTCATACACCTGAAAGCAAACAATGACGTGTCTTATACAGGGACAGGAATTGCATACAGAGTTCACAGAGAGGAACAGAGAACGAACACACACACACACACACACACATACATGCAAAGATACATGCTCTTTATCACTCAAGAATCTTGAATACACAAATCCAAAGCCTATAACATACAGACAATGATAGTAAATAGAAAGTCTTTAATAGTCATATTATAGCACCTGTCTGCACATGCAGCCAACGCTCTTATCCTGTATGTATTTACTGAGAGACTCAAATACAATGACTGGCTCTTCCACTGAAGTTTTTATGATTTAATACTTAAAGTAATAATGACCTTATGTAAGAAAAATATTGTCTAACCTCTTGGTGCCCACTCTGTGGTTAATGGGGATGTCAACAGTGTTGGTGTTGGAGTCGTGTTTGACAGCCAGACCAAGATCAGCAATCACAGCAGTTCCATTCTTCTTAACCAGAATGTTCTTTGACTTTATGTCTCTGTGAGCAATGGCAGGCTTCCCTGTCCCAAGAGCAAAAAGCCAATTTAATAACAGTACACATCATATACCTGACAAGGCATATTCATACAGAAAGGTAGTCTTTAGTGTTTAAGTATATTTAGGACACCCAGTCCTAAAAAGTGACAATTTTATTCCATCTTATTTATTGATATATTTTGACTAATTAGCTATGGCTAGTTCATGTACTCAAGACTAGATTATTGTAATGCAAAACATCTCTAGGTTACGCATGTAACCATGGTTCCCCGAGGGAACAAGACGCTGCATCAAAACGCTATGGGAACGTCTTCAGCGTGACCACGATCTGAATCACGTGTGTAATCAGTCCAATGGATGGGCGAGACGTCACGGGCGGGGTGACGTAGACACCAGGAAGCTTAAAAGCATGTGCAGTGGATACAGCGGCAGCTTCTGGGAAGTGAAGTAAGCGCTCGCAGGGATGCCGGAAGTATGGCAATGAGACACAGTGTCTCATTCCCTAGGGGAACCATGGTTACATGTGTAACCTAGAGACGTTCCCCTTCAGGAACTCAAGCTGTGTCTAAACTCTATGGGAACGTGTATGCCCACGCCGCCAGACTTACAAGTCCCTGCCTAGTGTGGAAGAGCACAGCTAGGGCGAGAGAACGGAGGAGCCCTGAGTGGCTCGAATTTCGAGGCCACCTGAAAAGCACCTGACAGAAAGGCCTTGGAGGCCGCCACACTTCTGGTAGAGTGAGCCTTGACCCCCAAGGGCGAGGGGAGATCAGAGGACTCATAAGAAAGACAAATGGCATCCACCATCCACCGGTGAGGGTCTGTTTAGTAGCAGGAAGACCTCTCTTGGGGGGACCATAGCACACTAGCAGTTGGTCCTCCCTTCTCCACAGGGCAGCTCTGTGGACGTATGTGTCCAGTGTGAGCACTTCTGCTGGTCTGGATCCCGGAAGGGAGGAGGACAGAAGGCCTGAAGTATGACAGGCCGTGGTGCAGAGGAGGGAACTTTAGGTACATAACCCAAACGAGGGTAGAGAAACGCTTTGGCCAGTCTGGGCGCAAAGTCTAAGTAAGAGAGGAGACTAAGAGGGCCTGCAAATCCCCAACTCTCTTAAGAGAAGTAATCGCCAGAAGAAAAGTAGTCTTTATAGTGAGATGGCGATCAGATATCTCCTCTATAGGCTCGAAAGGAGGTTTACAGAGAGCCTCTAGCACCACAGCTAGGTCCCACGGGGGGACACGAGATCATACAAGAGGCCTCAGCCTCAGTGCACTGTGGAGGAAACGTGTAACAAGGGGGTGTTTGCCTACTGACTGACCATGCCACGTAGACCTTCAAGGTGGAGTGGGTCAACCCTGCGGAGAATCCGGCCTGCAGGAGTCAGCACTGTACCAACTGAGCAGTTAACTGGGTCGAGCTGGCGGTCTCTGCACCAAGAAGTGAAAAGCTTCTACTTCAAGGCGAACAGTTTCCTCGTAGAGGGAGCTCTGGATTGGAGGATGGTCTCAACAACCTCGGTTGAGAGACCGGAAGCTATGAGCTGTGCCCCCTCAGGGGCCACACCCACAGCTTCCACAGCTCTGGGCAGGGGTGAACAATGGTGCCCCCCCGCCTGAGAGAGGAGGTCCCTCGTGACGGGAATCTCCCATGGAGAGCCATCGAGAAGGGACACCAGGTCCGAGAATCATACTCGGCCCGGCCAGAACGGGGCCACTAGCAGTAGACGGACCCCGTCCCGGCGCACTCTCTCCAGAAATCCCGGGAGCAGAGCGATCAGGGGAAAGGCATACAGACGAAGCCTCGGCCAAGTCTGTACCATAGCGTCTAGTCCGAGAGGAGCTGGATGAGTCAGAGAGAACCAGAGGGGACAGTGCAATGTCTCCTGAGTCGCAAACAGGTCCACCTGAGCCTGGCCAAAAACTCTCCATATCTGCCTCACCACCTCGGGGTGAAGCCTCCATTCCCCGGGCCTCGGCCCCTGCCTCGACAGAATGTCTGCTCCCATATTGAGATGCCCAGGGATGTGAACTGCTATCAGCGAGAGGAGTTTCCCCTGGGACCACACAAGGATCTGGTGCGCCAGCCTGTAAAGGGGGCGCAAACGCAGACCTACCTGGTGGTTGATGTAAGAGACCACCGCTATGTTGTCGGTGCACACCAACACATGGCGATCTCTTAGGTCTGGGAGAAAGTGTTTCATTGCTAGAAACACGGCCAGCATCTGCAGGCAGTTGATGTGCCACGTGAGATGGTAACCGATCCACAGACCACGGGCTGAGCGGCCACTCATGACCGCTCCCCAACTGGTGAGGGATGCGTCCGTCGCTAGCGTTACGCGGCGACAAGGAGCTCCCAGCACCGGGCCAAGAGACAAGAACCAAGGCTTCCTGCACATGTCTAAGGCACGTAGGCATCGCATCGCTCTCGGAGAGAACCCCTTGGTCTTGAGCCACCACTGTAAGGGGTCTCATGTACAGCAGGCCAAAAGGTATCATGTTGGACGCAGCTGCCTTCAGACCCAGCAGTTTTTGAAACTGCTTGACAGTGAGTGACCGGCCTTCTCTCGATCCGAGCAGGAGACAGACGTCCCTGCATCGTGGTTGAATCCTACACCACGCCCAGATAAGTGGTCCTCTGTAATGGAGAAAGCACACTTTTCTTGGCATTTAGTCTTAACACCAACTCTTTCATATGGGTCAGAACGACATCTTGATGTCGAACCGCCATCTGCTCTGATTGAGCTAATATCAACCAATTGTCAATGTAGTTGAGCATGCAGATGCCCTGGAGTCGCAGAGGAGCCAGAGCAGCATCCACACACTTGGTGAAAGTGCGGGGTGAGAGTGCAAGGCCGAAGGGAAGAACCCGATACTGGTAAGCTTTGCCCCCAAAAGCAAACCTCAGGAACTTCCTGTGTTGAGGAAGGATGGAGATATGGAAGTATGTGTCCTTCAGATCTATCTGAAACCCGTCCTCGGACCTGATCTGGAACACGACTTGTTTGATTATGAGCATCTTGAACTTCAGTCTCATGACTGAGCGGTTCAACTGACGCAGATCTAGAATCGGACACAAGCCCCCATCCTTCTTCGGAACTATGAACCTCGGCTGTAGGACCTCGATGGCCTCCTTCCTCAAGAGAGAGTTTACTTCTTGCTCCATTACCAGAGCCTGCTCGGGGCCCACCAGAGTGGGAAGAACCCCGCAGAAACGAGGCAGTGGAGAACCGAACTGGATTCTGTGGCCTCTCTCTACAGTGTGCAGGACCCATTGAGACACATTTGGCAGA
>NW_015549571.1:3006805-3028126 GCF_001515605.1 Sinocyclocheilus anshuiensis
GTCTACTAAGGGAATCAGTCTCTCGAGACTGACCTCTGGTGTAATCAGAGTGGCTAGCTCGGTGCCCTGGAGTGGTGGACCGGCAAGGGACGGCCGAACTAGCTGCTCTAGAGACCTCCGAAGAGGTAGCGAGCCTCCCAGTACCGCTATGTTTCCAGGCAGAGACTGAGAGAAGCGCTCGCCGGAGACCGCTGCGCCCTGAAGTACCGTGGGTGGCAGGTTTGGCTGATCGATCTCCTGAGGGCACTGAGGAGAGACGGGCACCATATGATGAGGTGTACACTGCTCTTCCCCAGAGGGGCCTGCCCTCAGACGTCCTAAGCCACCAGCGTCAGGACTTCTTGGCCGAGGTCTTCTTAGACAGAAGAACGGTCCACAGATCCGGCTTCACCTTAGAAGACCCCGGTCTAGAGCGACGCTCTGCTTTTGTGCCTCCCGGTATGAAGAGCTGGTACACGGAAGGGGCTGCTCCCGCCCGGCAGCCCCAAGAGCTAGAGAGCGGCGAGGGAGGAACCGCTGAAACGCCGCCACCTGTTTACGAGCCTCCTGAAACCTGTCTACGACGAAATTGATGGCGTCACCGAACAGGCCAGAAGGGGCAAGCGGGGCGTCCATGAGGAAGACCCTGTCCTTCTCTTTCATATCAGACAGGGTCAACCACAGGTGTCTCTCCACCTCCGCCGGGTGGTCTCTTTGGTGGCACGATCAGCGGTCCGTCTGAGCTCGGAGATATCATCAGACTTAACTTCCTCGCCTTCATCTAGCTCTTTCAGCAGATCGGCTTGGTAAACCTGCAACACCGCCATGGTGTGCAAGCAAGCGGCAGCCTGACCTGCTGCCATGTACCCCTTGCCCACCAGCGCTGAGGTGGTCCGCAGCGACTTGGAGGGCAATGCCGGAGCCTTCAAGGACAATGCCGTGCCAGGGGACAGATAGCTTGTGAGCGTCTGTTCGACCCGAGACCCCTGTAGCCGTGATCATTCAGCCCCGCCACGTTGGCATAATAACTGCAGGCAGGACTAAAGATACGGGCTGAGAAGGGTCTTACCCACGACCTCGACACCTCATGTGGAGATCGGGGAAGAAGGGCAGGCACCCGCGTGGAGGTAGCGGCTTACTCCGCAAAAAGCATTCGTCGAGTTTGCTTTTCAGCGGTTCAGCCTGTTTCTCGGCGGGCCAGTCGATGTTTAACTTGGTCATGGCACAGTTAACTACCTACAATAACTCCTCATACTGGGGAGAGTGAGGGGGCAAGTCCTCATCGACGCCCTCCATGTCAACCTCATCGGAGAAAGCGAGACAGAGGGTCGAGCCCTCTCCCCGGGGGGGAGAAACCACGGAGCGGGCTTCCGATCCCAGAGAGTGGGCGCTGGATCTGGCCTTCCAGGAGCGAAGTGTACGCAGTGGCAGATGCTTGCAATGCGGGCAATCAGCTCCCTTGAGAGCTGACTCAGCGTGCTTTGCTCCCAAGCAGACAACACACAAACTGTGTGTGTCCCCACCCATAAAATAGCGCGGGCAGGGAGGAACACACAGCCTATAATGCTGCCTGCTCTCGCTCTTATGTTTAACTTTGGCCTTAGGCATGATGGACAAACAACGGAAAGAACTGACACACACACAGTGCGCTTGCTGAATGACAGAAAGCTGCCGCTGTATCCACCCCACATGCTTTTAAGCTTCCTGGTCTCTACGTCACCCCACCCGTGACGTCTCACCCATCCATTAGACTGATTACACACGTGATTCAGAGCATGGTCACACATCCCATAGCGTTTCGATGCAGCTTGAGTTTCTGAAGGGGAACTGGCTGGATGTCTTGCTGTCTCCATAAACAAGCTCCATAATCAATCTGGTAATACCAGCCAGACAGTGAGGGATGTTTCACAGACCACTGCCTGCATTTCTAACAATTATTCTAGCATGGGCTTCAAAGACTACCAGTGTGTTGAACTACAACCCAGACAACGAGTTCTGCTTTGCTGACTTGTCTTACATATTAATTACATTTATTCCATGATCAGTATTACACTTAAGATGTAACTACATTTATTACATTTATTGTACTGTGTTGCCAAAGGAAGATGGATTTCCACAGCTAAGTGTTTTTCTCCCACTAAAGTTGTTTCTCCCAAAGAGAAAAAAGACCAAAAACAAAAAATCAAACTGATGTTTCATTGCATATTCCCATATTCCTACTGCATGTGATCAATACCTTGAGTGCCAATAATCTCCATGTGCAGGTGGGCAATGCCGCTGGCAATGGACAGTGCCAGAACTATCATCCCCTCCACTGATACTGTGTATCTGTTCAGGTAATCAAAGAGAGACCCGTGCTCATGATACTCAGACACCAGCCACAGCTGTGTCCATGAGCCATTATCTGAAGAAAGACAGAAAAAAAGATAGATTACAATGCAGGACATTCAAACAAGATGAAAAAGAACATACCAGACTATTTGAAAACCTATGTATGCCAAAATGCATGACAAGTTCTTAGAAATGTACTCTTTGTATTGATGCTGGTTTCATACGTAAAAAAAAAACTTTTTTTTTTATTTCATTTTGATTTGATTTAAAACTCAAAAATAAAATATAATATTTTCCTCACACATGTGACTGTACATGTAATATTAATTCACCTGCTCATAATCTTTATCATTATTATTTCACAAATGTATTTCAAATATACATATGCAATCAAAATGATTCAACCCCTCAGGGACTGTATTACTTTAGAAATGCAAACATTTCAGAAGATCTAGAATTTTATAAAAACTGCATCTATAACAGTTTTTGTTTTTGTTTTTTTTGACATATTACAAGTGATAATGTCTATAGATATGTAATATTTTTGAATTACAGGATTTTTTAATAACACAGCTATGTCATATGTCAACCGCTATGCAACACTGCTGTTTTAAGTCACTAATTTTTATGGTAGGAAAACAAAATTGTCTTAAAACACAAGTCTTTAGAAACTCTGGTAGAAAACAGAATTACAGTAGCTTCAGCTGTTATGCATACATAAACTTAGCTGATGCGTGTGTTAAAGGTGAGTGCCAAATAAGTCAACAGAGCTCTCTCAAAAACTATAGAGAATAAATTGTTTTATTACATCAGAAAGTCTAAGGCTACATGAAGATTTACAAGTCACTAAAAGTTCCCAGAGACAGCTTAGTCCTTATTCCTTAGCTTAAAATATGTTATACCAGAAAACCTTTGAGGGTGTTGAAGAAAAAGCACAATATCATAAAACTTTTTGACCAGAGCAACTGAGAAAAAAACTGCAATGTACTGTTAAAGACTTGCAAGGTGACCTGATGGAAGGAGGGAAACAACATTTCAATGCAGAGTATAAGAAGAACGCCAGACAAGTATGCCCTTCATGTTAAGGCATCTTCACGAATACCACTCTTGAGCATGAAGAACATAAAAGGCTAGATAATAATTCTTCCTGTAGTTCTGGAAGAATCATTTATGGATTGATGTGACCAAACTAGAACTTTTTGGACCCATTGGATCAGCAGTATATCTGGTGGCACGTCCTTATTTTGCTGAGTTAGATGTGTTCCTAGGTCAGCATATTTTGTTGACCCTGGAACAACATTTAAATCCAAAAATTTAGTCTTGACCATATCCCTACACCTAAACCTAACCTTAACCATGAGTAATCCCTAAAATCAGAGGAAATGATAGATGAATGATACTGATGTACAAGCACCAAACACTGATTGTAAGCCTAAACTTCAAAAAAACTATAAACTGGTTCTTCAAATTTGATTGATTAATCACAATGTTGTTCCAGGGTCAACAAAGATGTTGATCCAGGAACATGTCGCACTTGGTAAAATCAGGTTCTGCATATCTGATGCAAGAAAAGCAAAGCTTATAAGCAGAAAAACACCATGCCCATGGCCAAATATGGAGGTGGACCTGTCTTGTTATCAGGGTGTTTTTTCTGTTGGAAGTGAAGTTGTTGACTGTATGAAGGACATCATGGATTCTTTTAAGTATCATGCCATTTTGGCAAAGATTGTGATGCCTTTGCTGCAGAGACTAAAGCTTGATCATCAATGGACTTTCCTGCAAGACAGCCTTCCCAAAGTAAACATTCAAATCTACCTATGCTTGGTTCAGTGATAGATCATAGAATGTTCTTGAGAAGTCTGTTCAGTCTTCATATTTGAAATTGTGCTGAAAATATTTGGTGGAATTTGAAGAAAGCAGTGGTAATGTGAAAACCAAAGATCATCAGTGATATGAAAGCTTTTTCAAGTGAGGAATGGGCCAAGATTGCAGTAGAGAGGTGACATAAACTTCTAAGCACTTGCAAGGAGCGTTTATTTAATTGTTATAAAGATTAAAAGATTTGACTTTTGGGGGTTGAATAATTTTGTACATTAATGTTTAGAGACAATTAGATTTGTTTTTCCATTATTCATCACCTTTATGTTCTCATAATCACTCAAATGTGTTTTAATAAACTTTCTCTAATAGTTTACTGATGCCTTTGTTGAATTTCTTGCACAAAATTTTGTTCTTGGCAGCAAAATCAAATAATTTTGATTGCAACTATATATGTACAGTATATGTATATGTGTGTATATGTAGAGGAAAGTCAGGTTTGGAATGACATTAAGGGAGTAAATTATGACTCCTTTTAAACTTGCATTGGTTTGGTAACCTAAAGCAAGATGCATGAGGAGCAATAACTTATTTAACAAAATGTCTTGGTAAAGTATGCAACCTTGGTTTCCTGAGTAGAGAACAAGACAGTGCATCAGTAACTGACACTATGGGAATGCATATGTAACCAAGGCATTCTCATCTTTGCTATGAGAACAGTATACTGCAGCACCAAACAATGAGGTAACTGCTGGGTTATCAGCCTGCCACTGCACATATATCCTCCGAGGACACTCTTCTAAGCAAAGTTTGGGGAAAAGCCACATCCCTCGTAGAGTGTGCAAAAAATTCCCAGAGGTGAAGATAACCACGCACCTCAAAAAGGTTTACAAATAGCATTTCTCACCCAATGAGATATCCTCTGCAGGATAACAGCAGCTCCCCTGCTACAGCCACCTTAACAAACGAATAGCTGCTCAGACTTGTTCCACTGGCTTATATGGTCAGAGTAAACCTTTAATGCCCTAACTGGGCAAAGCCTGTGCAACCTTTCACTCTCCAGAGACTCAAAGGGCAGAGAAGAAGAGGACTGTAACAAAACAGCTTGGGAGCAATACGAAGTCAACACAACCCTGTGGACCAGATCCAACCCTTGCTCTCTGCACCATGGAAACAAAATGCTGCCCCTTAAAGGCATTCAAGAACTCTTTGGACAGAACCAAAGAGTGCACTGTGCTGTTTTGAAGCAACAGATCCACCTCTGCCCTTCTGAATCTCTGCCAGATCAGACTTACTACTTAAAAGTGTAGCCTCCACTCTCTGGGCCTCAACCTGTGCCTTGAGAGCAAGTTTGCTCCCAGGTTTAGCCAACCTGAGAGATAGACCACCCTGAATGACAGGGCATGCTCTGTGCCCAGAACAGAACACAACTTGCTAACTTCCACAAGGGATAAGATTCCCCCATTGACGTTTCAGTTACAAGAAAATTGATCAGGGCCAAACACAGCCATCTTCTCTAAACACATTTATGTGCCAAATGAGATGATTGCCCACACCCCAACTCACCAAAGAGGCATCTGTGATGATCATCTTGCAACGACAGATTGCACTTCGGAGTAGTGGGGCTGTTTTCATGGTAACAGAGTCCTATGCATGTAATGCCAACGGGGACTTTACCCCCTGACTGTTGATCCACCATTAAAAGAGCCTCATATTGAGCAGGTCAAATGAAACTCGCAAGGACACTGTGCCATATGCCATAATACATACCATAATACCTAATAGTATGTGACATAAACCCACTTGGATCATCTGCAATTCCCAGCTCTGAAATGACAGAGTGCATTGTGCATTAAACCAGATTCCCTTCTAGAAAAAAGAAGAAAAAAACATCTGTTACACCTCAGCAACAAATTGCAATCTCCTGTGATTGTGGAAGAATAAACCAATGTTTGAGGAAGTTTAAAACCTGCACACCCTGAAGCCTCAATGGGGCCAGAGTGGAATCCATGCATTTCATGAATATATGTGAAGCTAGGGCCAAACCAAATGAAAGAACAGAAAACTGGTAAGCCTGGGGAACTTCCTGTGTCTCTGGATGGTCTCAATAGAAAAATATGCATCCTTCAGATGCACCATCATGAACAAATCTCTGGTTTGAATCTGAGACAGAATTCTCTTCAGTGTCAGAATTGTTAAACTGCACACTTTTTGTGCATCCATCCTGGATGCAAATCCAGGATCAGACGCAAACAAGCATCCTTCTTCGAGACCAGAAAATGCCAGCATCCCTGTGAGAAGGAGACATTTCTTCTATGGCTCCTTTCTCTAACAGAGAAAGCATATCATGCATCAAAACTTGAGCTTTCAAAGAACTAACAGTTGTGGGGAGCACTTTGTTGAAATGAGGCGGACTGCACCAGAACTTGATTGTATGGCGTTTGGGCTCCTTGCTACTATCACCTCTGGCTTGCTTAGTTGGGGACACTAAATATACAGCAATATTATTGAAATGAACGTACTGACACAATTAGATAAGAACTGAACTGAGCTAGATGATGAAATCACTTTCTACAGGGCTACTTTACAGCTAAATTAACTACTTTCATAATTGACTTTACACAGTTATTGAACACAGAATTGATCTCTGTTTGCATCATTGAATCATTATTTTCCTGTTTATCCTTGTAAAGCTGTATTGTATAAAGTGCTTTATAAAGGTGACTTGACTTGACTTCTGTAACCTTGCTGTATGATTAGAAGAACCAATAACACTTGACTTTAGTATAGGGACCAATTCTCACTATTAACTAGTTCCTTATTAGCATGCCTATTATTAACATATTGGCTGTTTATTAATACTTATAAAGCACATATTCTGCATGACCATAGTCTACATCCCTAATCCTACCCAAAACCCAAATTTAACAACTACCTTACTAACTATTAATAAGCAGCAAATTCTGAGATTATTGAGGCAAAGGTCATAGTTAATGGTTTGTTATTGTTATTTGTAATTGGACCTTAAAATAAAGTGTGACCGAAAAACCCATTGAGATATCTTTGGCAGAAGTCACCATGCCAAACAATCTGAAAGGAGATTTAGATGATCCACAGCAGTTGTAACAGCATAGCCAAAAACTCCACTCTGAAAGTCTGGAGCGTCCATAAAGAAGGACGTGTGCTTGGTAGCCTGCAGCACCAAGTCAGTAGCTTGCCTGAGCTCCTTGACTGCCCCGGCTGTCAAGACAGAGCCCTCATCTACAGTATGTCCTTAAGGACATCTGCCTGTAACACCCTCATAGTGCATAGAGCCACACCTGCCTGACAAGCAGCCATTTAAGACTTGTCGATCAGTGCTGATGTAACTCTGCAGGGATTTGGAGGCAGAGGCTGTAATTTCCAAGTAGGTGCCAAAGCTGTCACAACAGATGAGCAACAAGCATCTCTCGGCCCACCGGCATCTTAGCATATCCCTTCTCCACCGTTTTAGAGATAATGGTGAGGTCAGAAACACCTGGGTTTGTGATCCATACCAAAAAAAAAAAAAATGTTGTCCTGATCTTATTATTACCTGATGGAGATCCTGTAAGAAAATCAAAAGCCTATAAAGCAAATGTGTGCAAAGGCCAGCCAAGAATCGCTCCTCCATCTTGGATTGAGTCTGAGGCAGAGCTGCCTTCACAACGGGATAAACAATGACCAACAAACTCATCATAGCATAAAGAATATGCTACCTGCCCGCTGACCATAGCGTCAGCTATTGAAGCATCATCAAGTAAACAAATGAAAGGAAATTCCTCTCATGAAATCTTACAAAAATGTTGTAATACAATAATATGATTACTTCAATGATTATAATGGACTTATTTAACAAATGCAATAAAACCATGCAAAAAAATCATCCATTGTTCTTTATCTATTGTCATGCATTCAGACACCAAAATCATAAAATGTCATACCTTTGTTATCAGCAGCGATAAAACCCAAAATATTCTCATGGCGTAGCATGATGGTCTGATAAATCTCAGCCTCACGAAACCAGGAACGCTCATCTCGTGACGAGAAGATCTTCACAGCAACGTCTTCCCCCCTCCATTTGCCCCTCCACACTTCCCCAAAGCGTCCCTTCCCAATACTCTCCTGCAGGACAATAGTTCGAGCAATCGTTCTCTGGACCAATAGGGGCAATCCTAAAAGAATATCATATAAGCTGTGAGTTAAAGGGTTAAAAAACATACGCTAACTAACATTTGACAATCGTCTTTTTTTGTTTTGATTAGCACAGACAGCTCTTACCTGATCCCGAGCCAGAGGTGCTCATGTCATAGATAAGCTCTTTTAGGCATTTGTCAGATGACACCAGAGTCTGGTCATCCAGGGGTTCCTCTGGATCCTGTTTGTGGGCTTTTATGTGGTTGCACCGCAGGTTTTGTACGGCACACATTCCCAGAATGACACCTACACACACCAGGCACGATGGCACAAGAATTACGGCTGCTAGTTCCAGCTGACTCCACCTAGACCCCTCAGGCGGTGGCTCTACACCAAATACACAAACATACACATATGTTGGTCATCTCATGCAATGTTTTTTATACGGTGATGATATTTGAGAACCATGTCAAATTATGTAACAAGTCTTTGACAAGTTTTTGACATGTTTAATTACATTTGTGAGGTAATTTTCAAAAACCCAAGGTGGAAATAGTGCTGAACGAATACACAACACTTGTGGAGAGAGTTAGCCATCTGAAGTAGTATATATACCATGACATGGTGCATGACATGGTAGAGCCACTGCGTGTGTGAGAAAAAAGAGAGTTTTGAGAGTTGGCGTTTGAAATCATGAGCACTCAATGTAAACCCATGAGATTTTTTAAATTGTATTTTTTATTTTCTTTATTTTTTATTTATTTATTTATTTAGCTTTTTGTTGTTCTAGGAGGAGTTACTCTTGAAAAATAAGGGACTCGGATAATAAAATAAAAAAGTTTGTCAGAACTTGAAATGCCAATTATTCTTGAATGCATTGCTACATGAGATTTCACATCTGCCCTGAAAGTGAATGCCAATGACAAAACAATTTACAATGAACAATATGTTGAAAAAGTTCATTAGTTCATGTCAAGGACTTTCCACACTCTGCACACTTGGTTAATATGAAAGGTTAAATTTTTTGCTGTAGTAAATACGCCATTATTTCCATCACCTTATATGAAACAATGCTGCAGAAGTTTGGATATATGTGAAATGGTTCCACTTTAAACACGTATACAGACCTCATTTTGAAAAATTTCTGGGAACATTGGTCAGTTCTTATAGGGGACATCCCATACTATATACAGTACCTGCCTCATATGATACCATTTTAATTTTGTATTTTGAGTAATATGCTGATATTCCTCTTCACGGGCCTATAAATACCTAATTGAGGAAGTACAACAAAAAAAAAAAGAAAAGTACATGACATCTTGTAATATTATCTCAAAATTCACTAAGCAACTCAAAGAAAAGCACTCTGAAAGCTTTCTCAACTTTTTATGAAACTACTGTAATTACAGTACAAACAAACTTTTTTAATTGCAGATGGCTTGGCCGCAATACATTTTCTACATACATAAACCTGTGAAATGCTTGTGCATACATGCAAATTATTTGTTTACATACATCTATGAAATATTCACGCATCCATACAAATGGGCAGGAAACAGAAATGAATGACTGCTGCTTCTTGACAAGCTCCAGTATTGAGGCAGGAAATATTCTCCCTTCTGGAGATAGGAGCCATAGATGAAGTGCTTCCCTTTCAGAGGGAGTCTGGACTTTTATAGCAGGTATTTTCTAGTTTAAACTGTATAAATTACCATACTCAGCCCTGCTATGGCTTCCTTCGTCTGGAAATCTTAGGGGCGATGGCACGAATGATATGCCTTATATGCATGCAGTGCATGTGCCACCAGCCAACAAATTGGCAAGATTCATGACTTCAGATTGTCACACCTGGACAGCGTTCCCATAGTGTTAGCTATTGATACACTCTCTCGTTCCCCATACTCAGCCCTGCTATGGCTTCCTTCGTCTGGAAATCTTAGGGGCGATGGCACGAATGATATGCCTTATATACATGCAGTGCATGTGCCACCAGCCAACAAATTGGCAAGATTCATGACTTCAGATTGTCACACCTTGACAGCGTTCCCATAGTGTTAGCTATTGATACACTCTCTCGTTCCCTATTCAGGAAACCAAGGTTACATACAGTATATTTAACAGAGACAATATCCCTGTCACTTTTTTTTGGAAGTCTATGGGGTGGTTTCTGGAGTGCTGTAACTGGTTGCAAGGGCATGGTTAGGAAGTTGGTATGTCACTACTTATTGGCTGCTTGCTAGGCAGAGTCAAATGACCTGTCTCTGTGACATTCTGAACCAGAAATATCATCTTACAAATTCCTTGCAGATGTTATGGCTGCCTTATCATTTCCATACTCTAAGTCATATCAG
This sequence comes from Sinocyclocheilus anshuiensis, assembly GCF_001515605.1. Classification (NCBI taxonomy): domain Eukaryota; kingdom Metazoa; phylum Chordata; class Actinopteri; order Cypriniformes; family Cyprinidae; genus Sinocyclocheilus; species Sinocyclocheilus anshuiensis. The sequence goes on from NW_015549571.1 coordinate 3,017,440, forward strand.
TCTTCTCTTCAATAAGCCAGACTATCTGACACCTTATCTGTATGGAAGAAGAAGCATAACTAACAGTTGCTAGGTTGTTGTAGGTGGTTGCTTGGGGGGTTGCTATAGGGTTTAGCTATGTGGTTGCTGAGACATTGATATGTGGTTACTAGGCAGTTGTTAGCGTGTTGGATGATTGCTAGGGCATAGATATGTGATTGCTTGGCAGTCGTTAGGGTGTTTCTAGGCAGTTGCTAGTGTGATCTTAATGGTTGCTAGGTCAATAGAGTCAAGTTCAGTCAGCTTTATTTATATAGTGCTTTATACAATACATATTGTGTCAAAGCAGCTTTACAGTGTTGAAGAGGAAAATAGTGTGTGGATAATGCAAGAGGAAAATTGTAAACAGTCAATGTTTCAGTTAAAGTCAGTTCATGGTTGATTCAGTGATGTCATCATCCAGCTCAGTTCAGTTCAGTTCAGTTCAAATAGTGTCTGTGCACTCAAGCTGACAATATTGACATAAATTAAGTGTTAAAGTGGCAAACCTTATGTAAACTATATTCCTCTGGTAATTTTTTATGCTGTCATGTGGTTGCTTAGCTGGATCGTTAGACCGATCGTTTATAGAGCGATACCTACTTCCCTGCCCCAATCAGGAAATCAAAACATCATGTTCTGATGCTGAGATATGGCTTGTTCATACATATCATATTGTTAAGAGACATGGTTTCTAAATGTTGCTAGGGCATGGCTAGACAGTTTCCAGAGTGAAACATAAAGCTGTTTGCATCCCAAAGCAAACTATGTAGTGTTGCCGAAATATGGCCAGTGCATAAAGTTCAAAAGATGCATAAAATGCAAGTTGGGTGTTGTGATGGTAGAGTTATATTATCTTATGGAATCTTCTGAAACTACTAAGGTCCAAAAATCTAGAACATGCGAATGAGGCCCTGAAGTAGGTGCAGAAGGTCTTTTATAATCTGGAACATTAACTTTTATAATATGGAACATCCTAATGTGAAGGTTTGCTTGCTGGAGCTTAACTTTGTTGCAAACCTTGTGTTTGTATGTCTTGTGCCTCTCTGGGCCATAGATTCAAAACTTAGTCAATCTGCATTTGTCTCTCTGGCATGGAGACTTGAGACATGCTGCGTAAGTTGAACATAGTGTGTCTGTTTCCACACAAGTTGAAGGATCAGAACGAGGCTGTATCTGTTGTAGCCTCATAAGCCGGAGAGCCAGAACTTTATCGATTAATTATCGGTTAACGTCTCCTACCTCTCTCCTACTGTCCGACTGGATGGGCCAGAGACTCAGAACTTGGCTGCAACAGTACACATACAGATGTGTTAATGTCTCTCTAGACAGACTGTAGGCTCAGAGCATGGTTATATCATTTGTCTCACTGGACAAGCCAGAGACTCCGAAAAAGGACTGTGTGTTGAAGGGTACATTTAGGCCTTTCACTTTTGGGGGGACTAAATTAGCTCCTACTTCAGATTGGCGAACACATGCCATACAAAACACTGTTACGACATTTTTAAAAAGCTGTGTAATCACACGTTGAAACAGTTACAGTACTCTTTTTCCACAATATCGAAACACTGATACACCAATGCTACTACCTCTCCAAAAGTGAGTTCATGCACACCGCAGTGTAATGAGAAGCCTAAACCCTAAAATGCACATTTAATAACATGTTTTTACTCCAAACTCACTTTATAATGTCAGTTGAGTGTTTGACATACCTTTCTTTTGTGATCCAATGTGGCTTCTTATCACAAAATATTTTATTAGTATTCTATACTGTAATAAATGTTATGTCTATTAGCATTGCATTATAAATAGACTTTTTTTTTTTATTATGAGCATACCCGAGATTTGTAGGATGTGTAGTTTACATCAATTTTAAGGTTTCCAAACATAGTTATAAATGTGATTTAGATAAATCCTTGTGGTCTCTCTTTTGGCGCTTTTCCACTGCGTGGTACGACTCGGCTCGGTACGGTTCAGTACGGCACGGCACGGTTCGGCTCGGCTCGGTTTGCGTTTCCACTGTAGTTCAGTACCGCTTTAGAGTGGGCGGGATTATTCACATGTCGTTATAGTTGCGCCGCCTCTACTACCACGACTCCTACAAAAAAACGTTTTCATTCCGCATCGCCCCATCAAGCTCTCGCTGGATCCGCTCCTCTGCTATCAATGAGAGGAACGTCTGTACTTCCGCAACAGACAACAAAACTTTTTGGTTGTTAAAAAAAAGATGCGCTCGTTCAAAACAGTTGCGTTCGATCCTTCGCTGGCTGTGCTGATTTAAATCTAGCGGTTCTTTTGTGTTTGTGTCACAAAAGTACAGACGTTCCTCTCATTGATAGCAGAGGAGCGGATCCAGCCAGAGCTTGATGGGGCGATGCGGAATGAAAAAGTATTTTTAGGAGTCGTGGTAGTAGAGACGGCGCAACTATAACGACATGTGAATAATCCCGCCCACTCTAAAGCGGTACTGAACTGCAGTGGAAACGCAAATCGTGCCGTACTGTACTGAGCCGTACCGAGCCGAGTCGTACCGCGCAGTGGAAAAGCGCCATTGGAACCCCAACCGAGGTGGTACTAAAAAAAGTACTGTACCCAGTGGAAACCCCCCCAAAAGTGAACCGTACCGTGCCGTACCATGCAGTGGAAAAGCGCCATATGTTTCAGTCTGCTGCAGCTGGAGGTCCTAAGCAGCAGACACCAATGCGTATTTGTGTTTGCACTCTGGAGAGCTTCAAAGGTTTCTACAACGTGTTTTTGCAGCATTGAGCAATGTAGCCAATCGCAGACATATCTGTTGATTTCTTGAATGCAATGGCCATTTAGAGGTGTGTAAGTTCAAAATGCATGAATCAAAATGCTGGAGTTGTGTTCAGTGCTGAGTTATGCAAGCTTGCAAATCCTCTCATTGTAACAAACAAGGTGTAGACATGAATAATACATAATAATAAGATCCATTGTGCAGTGTAGAGAGATTCATTATTTATAATGGAACTTCCTGAGATCAGACGGTAAACTGAAAAGAGTGACAGCTTTCTAGTAATCATAAAGGGAGCTTTCTTGGCTATATATAGGCTAATCAATTTAGAATTTGAATAAAAGTTTAGTTTTTCATGCTGTTATAAGAGGACCAATGGCCATGATACATGCTGCAAATTTTGGGGAGTCAAAATAGATGTGCATGAAGGCTAAAGCACCCTCACTAATTTCTGAATCACCCTCAGTAACTGATCGGGACTGATCCTCCCAGAGCTATACATATATTTGTATTCTTTTACATTACATGTAAATGATTGCATACAGTGGGTACGGAAAGTATTCAGACCCCCTTAAATTTTCACTCTTTGTTATATTGCAGCCATTTGCTAAAATCATTTAAGTTAATTTTTTTTCCTCATTAATGTACACACAGCACCCCATATTGACAGAAAAACAGAATTGTTGACATTTTTGCAGATTTATTAATTTAAAGAAGACAATCAGCAGATTATTGCAGAAGTTAAATCATTTTATCAATCAAATAAGAGGTTATAGAAGTTTAAATGTACTGTAAAGAAAATGTACTGTACTATTTTTATTTTATTTTACATAAAATAAATATTTTACAAAATAGGTTTTAATCCATAAAATTAAAGCCATATGTTTGAATAAGTTGTGTTCCAAATTTGAAGTTGATGTCAAAAATTGAGGTTACTATGCAATTTTGTTTAGGTGTTATACCACAAACAGCCACCAGGTGCCATCCAAACCCCATTGAATTTTTTTGATGCATTTTTCTGTCACATATGCATAAATTTCTCTCTCAGTATTACTCATATCACAAAATAACCACCAAATATGGAATCTTGAGACTCAGAACTTTCTGACGATATGTATTTTGTCAAGATTCTAAAAAGTTTTGATTCCAAAAGACCTAATACATTTTGTAATATGACAACCCACACTAAGGGGGAGGAGCCCGCTAAAAGATTTTAAGGTCCATTTCTATGGTAACGCAATGTGCGATTTCAAAACGGTTTTCACAGGATGAATTTTGAGATTTTAAGCTTTCGAATGATATATAATATATGATGATTACTAAAACATGTGATAGGAAAAAAAAGGAAACGAATAGAATTTTTGTGACAAAGGTCAGAGCTCCTGTTATGGTGTATATGTTTTGAGGTGCACTCTTGTCATAAATTAATCTATTACTGCTTCTACATAATTTTTAACAACAAACTGTGGTAAAATATCTATTTAGGAGTCTTAGACCTTTCCAATGATACATAGTTTGTCATGATTACATTGGGATTTAATTGTAATATAGTGAAGTAAACTTAGGCGTCCCAGTTAAGGGTTTAAAAGCCACTGTGCTAGTCTGGTCGCTGTGATTTTGCCAAGTAAGACATATTCCTGGATCAACATCTTTTGATGATCCTGGATCAACATTATTGTCCAAAAATATAGACTTAGCCCAATCCCTACCCCTAAACCTAACCCTACCCATAATTTATTCCTAAAATCAGTGTGAAATGATAGCTGATTAACAAGGGTGTAGAAGCACCTATCCCTGATTGTAGCCTAAAACAGATATTTCCTGAAAAGTTATCCCTCAATTCTGATTGGTTGATAGGAATGTTGTTCCAGGATCAACAAGGATGTTGATCCAGGAACATGTTGTACTTGGTGAAATCACGCTCACCGTGCTAGTCCACCAAGATATATTTAAATGTACCAAACCTTTCTCCTCATTTGCAGACAGAGAGGGGCCTGGAATGTGCTGTTCATTACACAGTTTTTCAGATAGAAAGACAGACAAGCCAGTATAATAAGATTATAAATAAATATTTTTGACAGCTTTGGCAAAAGCACCCTATGGCCTGTCCATCCCAGACCACTATGACCCCGTCTGATCACACCCTCGGCTTGAGTGTCAGAGGCTCAGGGGAGAAAAGTTAGACAACTGTTTGCGAAATGGACTGGATATGAAACCTGAACTCTTTCCAATCAGGCCAAACAGTGAATCATCATGACACTGATCATCATCTCTGCATTTCAGCTTCTAAAGCACCACGGAATTTATTCCAATCACATTATTCAATTATTCATTCACAAACTCACACTTGACACTTATTATTATTATTAGTAAGACTTTACCAAGAAGTAAATAATTCATTCACTAGAAACACGTCCATTGCAGGCTGAGGTGTGAGATGCCATAAACAATAAGAATCAGATAACTTTCAGCTGCTGTCCTTGAGACAGAGTGGGCGAGAAAACCAGGGGTCCGTTTTGAACAACACTAATAGGTTATAGTTTTCAGCAAAAACACATCTAAAAAAATAATTTATATATTGGGTCAAAACTTTCTGCCATAAATGTATTGCAATAAGTTCAGTAACCAACTATAAAGACTATGTGAGCATTAAATGTGAGTCTTTGAAAAAGTTGAGTTTTTGAAATTGCCCATGACCTGACCACATCTGTACAGGGTCACCAATGACAAGGTATTTCAAAACACATTTTCCCTTTTGCCTCCCCTGTTTTCTAAAACAGCCGGTAAGTCAGTCCACTTGGGACACAAATGGCTTTTAGCCAATGAAGGAAACTTCATGAGATGGTCCTCACTGCAGAACACAAGATCCAGGGGGCGAGGTTGGATCCAGATCCAACTCCTCCCACCTTACATATACCTAAACCTACCCGTCTCCACCCCCTGATCCCTAAACCCACCCATCTCCACCCCCTAGATGTGGATCCAACCCCACCCTTCTGAACTGAATCTTTGAAAAAGTTGAGTTTTTGAAATTGCCCATAACCTGACCACATCTGTACAGGGTCACCAATGACAAGGTATTTCAAAACACATTTTCCCTTTTGCCTCCCCTGTTTTCTAAAACAGCCGGTAAGTCAGTCCACTTGGGACACAAATGGCTTTTAGCCAATGAAGGAAACTTCATGAGATGGTCCTCACTGCAGAACACAAGATCCAGGGGGCGAGGTTGGATCCAGATCCAACTCCTCCCACCTTACATATACCTAAACCTACCCGTCTCCACCCCCTGATCCCTAAACCCACCCATCTCCACCCCCTAGATGTGGATCCAACCCCACCCTTCTGAACTGAACTTCATGGAGTATCTGCAGAGATGAATGGAGAGCAGGGGGTGTCAGCACGTTTCAGAGAGGTGCATTTCAAAGATGAGCTCAGCTGTCTACAGGACCAATAAACACCAGACAGTTTCAAATACAATCTCATACAGGGCTTTAAGGATTCAGTAATTAATATCCATCATATTGATATTTAGTGGTGTCTGCTAAGGAAAGAAAGATCACTATTACTATTGCTCACACTTTAGGTCCTTTCACAAGCAAACGCAATGTAAAACAGCACAACAAATCAATGCTAAATGATATATTCACACGTGTGAAACAAATATGTTTTGGGCTCAGTGAAAAGCATTGAGCTATCAAATCAATTAATGAACACCTTTCAGCGGCTCAACCATCAGATTATCTGCACAGAACACATAGTCTTGACACACGTACAAAAGCTGTCTCTGGGGCAGTACCTTTTTAAAAGGTCATTAGGTACTGTATCATTTGGGTAGTAATATGTACACTTTAGATACTAATATAAACTTTTAAGGTAATACACACCCTTTAGAGGTAAATAAGGTACAAAGGCGTACCTTTTGAACAAATACCGTCTTGACAATTTTGATACCCTTTTTTGAGAATGTATAAGCTAGTGTGCTCCTGAACAAAGACAAAATTTACATTTAGAATATATATGTTCCAGCATCCCAATGACCCTAGAGAGGACAAGTTTGGAGAAAAGATGGGTGGATAGATGTGTATATGATTAGGTTAAGAGTTAAAGTTTGCAGGAAGGTAGATTCCCAGGAGCAGGTTTGGGCACCCCTCATATAAGGGAAATAGGGGATAGTGAAAGCATGCACACTGTGTGCTCCAGCTCCAGTACAGAGGTCATATGTGTTAGTTGGTGCAGACTACAAAACGTATCCAACCCATTTAATTTCTAAACAAAATACTGTATTTTTAATAATTATAGAAGGGATCAAGCATCTCAAACAGTTAGAAAACCTTAACATTATAAATAGCTCTGATAAACTGAAGAGAATAAATAACACTGGAGCCATGCAGTAACATAAATTACAAGCTTTTCAAACTGCACATCATCACCATAACTATTATCATTTTGCTGTAGTAACAGCTTCATATATGATGTAAACTGAACACTACTGGCTATTTAAAAAATGATTTTTTCACATCTAGTACAGCATCTGACTATCTTCCCCCGTGATCATAATCTTTGTGCAAACAAGTCTTCTAGTTGCTGTTTTAGGGGCCTGTAAACATGAGTACCTCTTGGCTCTATCTGCCTCTAAGGGTATCTGCTGCTAGGCGGGCTACTGAACTGATAAGGTAAAGTAGGCGTTGATGTGTAATTGCGGAGATGGTCAGATGCAAATATCTACTACACTGTGGCATCACAATGTGGAGGAAGTAGAAACAAGTCATTATGAAAGCTTGGTTTCATATGCAAATTCTATTTTTGTAGAAAGGAAAGGGTCTGGAACATACTTTTTTGTAGCGCAATGACCTCTTATGTGAATAAAAATGTCTGTGTTGATTTTAATCTTTTGACAGCCCTTGATTTCTATTATTATAAACTGCATGTCTCACACTGAGTTAACATGTGAATGTGTGATGTTTGTGGATTGTTTTATGCAAACAAATCTGGACCTCTGGTGTTTCTCCCCTGGAGAAAATGTAAGCAAAGTCTTAAGGACTGCTTGAAAATTAAAGGTGTGATTTGATTTGATTTGATTTGATTTGATTTGATTTGATTTGATTTGATTTTGATCATCACAAGACATAAATGGCACACTTTGGCACACCAAAGAAAGAAAAAAGTTTTGTTTTTTTTATTTTTTTATTTGTCCAGTATAAGTAAATCCAAAGGAATTCAATGTTTCTATTTAAAATCTTCAAATATTCACGAGAAATATGTCCGTGTCTACATTTCTACAAAACGATATTAACATTGCTTCTTAGATGTTTTGCGACACTTTCAAAGCGAAAAGTCCAGTGAGTGTCACTAAAAATTGCACTCAGTTTTATTCTAATTGATGAGCGTGAATATGGCAACAATTTATTATGTTGTTTATTGTAAATGTCAGACAAATGTGTACATTTTCAAAACTCTTAATGCAAAAATCCAAACTGATCATACATGTAACACTGCTAGTCAATCTTTTAAAACCTGACCTCATGCTTTCATTACAATTAATACAGTTAACACTTCTTTTGTACTGTGAAACTCTTTGTGATACTTTGTGATTTTATTTTGTACTAACACAATTAAAAACATACTTAAATGTTTATAAAATTAGAATTTTAATGATCTGTTGTGAGATGAGTACTAATAGTTTTGAAATGTTACAACTTGCTTGTCAGAATTGCACCAAAACAACCTTTAAATAGTCTGTAAATAAACAACCTTTACTAAAATATTTTTTTTTCCATCTGCTCTATTTTAAAGGCTTTCAGATCTTGTGCAACCCTGAAACACGCAGTAGTTGCAGTAACCATGGTAACAGTAATTGTAGTTCTGTGCCCTGTGATGTTACAGATGCTGTGATCACATTTTCAACAGGGCCTTAAGTTTCACAATGCTTGACCTACAACCTGATGAACTCCGGCACCAATAACTGTGAAAATGTATTTGCACAACAACAGAGGCAGAACATACACTGTTCATTGGCCAAGATTGGAATAGTTTTATGGAAAAGCGATGTCTTATGCACAGACAGATAATGAAAACGAAACTTTACATTCCAGAATGTTCCCACTACATAACATTGATACATAACATAACATGCTCTAGTCAATAAATATTAAAGAAATGTAATAAGATTTTTTTATAAAATTCCTTTGAATTTTTACCATAATCTGGAGTCACTCCTAAAAGACAAAATTATGAGAATATTACTTTCCAAAATAAATCTATAATATATAATTTATCTTTAAGAACATTTAAGTGCTAATTACGAACATAAGCGACTGGTTTAGATTTTAGATTTAGATATGATGTCACACTTATTTATTAAACAAAAATCACAAATAACAAATAATAATACATTCAAATAGATAGATGATGAATGAGTTAAAGTCACCATTAAATCAAAGTGGATTTTTTTTTTTTTCTTTAACGGATTACTGCATTTTGTTATACATTTTATCTCTTTTATATATTTATCCATGTGCATCATCATTATTATTTTTTTTAATAATGTGCCCTCATAATCTTTCATCTTTAAAACATTATCATCCCCTTTCCGCCAATATCTTCTGCGATCTATACTTTGACCTCTGTAACTGCGCAAGGGCTGGGCAACCTGTCACTCACATGAGAGCGCAACAATTAGCCAACATATCAACAATCAAAAAGTATAAACAAAAGTATAAACAAGGCTTTATGATCTGCTCTCTGCATGTATGATCTTGTCTCTGGAAGCAGGCTTCTATGGATTCTAGAGAGAATTTGATAGGGCAGAAAATATGATTAGCTGAAGTGCAGAATGATTACAATTGTTGATCCATAGATAGCCTACTGTCTCAGACAAAAGCTCACTGTCCTAACTTCCAGTTTAAACCCTTTAGTCTTTGACATCTTCCCGCTTAATTATATACATTATGTTTGTGGGAATGACTTTATCAGGTTTCGGTTCAAATTTAATAGTTCAGCCTCTGAAAACCCCATAATTGTTGACCACTAATCTGAATACTGGAGTCCCCAAATGTAGTAGTGATGTTATGTGGATATGCTACTTTGGCTCTGAAATTGGAAAATATGATCATCTTTTTAAAGGGTTTTGCTAAAATGGCTTTTTTCTGAAATGGTCAGGCACAAAGGACACCCTTTGCTGACCTTTACTCTGGTTCACCAGTCTCAAGCCAACAGTCCTGTGTGACCCGCTAGACAGCTGCTCAGAGGATTTTAACTGCCCAGCTAGGATACACACAGTATTAATAACCTTCGGCTATCCGCTAGTAACCCAGCCAGCCTTGTTGTGTCATAGTGGAAGAAGAGGATCAACACTCCAAATGTGTTGTGATCGAGAGACCAAGACATGATGGTGATGGTTTCCATTTACTGAGCAAAAAAGATTTGATTTTTTTATTCAGCACACAAAAGCCTTACAGTCAAAACAAAACTGTTAAAAAAACTTAATGCTATATAGCACTCTTTAGAACCAGACAGTTTAAGAATGAGATGCAAATGGTCTGTCATACCTGGATTGAGGCGTAGCGTCTCATTGTTGCAGAAGTCTGTAAAGCAACAGTCGCGTTTGGAGACGTTTCGGGAGCTGTAGCAGAACACCTGACCCTTGAGCTCTGATGGGGACAGGCAAGACTTCACGGCCTCCTCCTTCCCATTTATGAGCATTACTGAGTTCCAACATGCTCCTTCTGCCTCTGTCTCACAGGTGTGGTTTACACACAAGTGACACACACACTTTAAGGCTGAGAAAAAAGATGAACAGATTGATATTTGGCAAAAAATAAATAAATAGATAGACAGACAGACAGACAGACAGACGATAGATAGATAGATAGATAGATAGATAGATAGATAGATAGATAGATAGATAGATAGATA
>NW_015549571.1:3028586-3051075 GCF_001515605.1 Sinocyclocheilus anshuiensis
AGATAGATAGATAGATAGATAGATAGATAGATAGATAGATGTTGATTTTTTTGACAGTATAGAACTTAAATAAATAAGTCTATGTCTGTCAGATTAGAAAATGCATTGCACATGTCAGGGAATAAATGTTTTCTCACACAACATTTTTGAGCAGATAAATGGTCCACCTCAGCTGAAGTCTTGTTTGGAATAGACACTTCAATATGGCCATGGTTGATGTTGTGAGAACATCAGAAAAGGAGTGGGTTGTTTGTGTGTGTGTGTGTGTGTGTGTGTGTGTGTGTACTGGTATATGTGGTTTATGAGGACACAAATGTGTATAAGTGTGTGTGTGTGTGTGTGTGTGTGTTTATTTACATATTTATTTATTTACTTATGTATTTATTTATTTATTTATGCAGCATGCATGTATGTATGTATTTATTCATTCATTCATTCAATCATTCATTTTTACAGTTTTAAACTGTAAAATTTACAGGTTTTGTAAAACAGATTTACCTAGCCTTATCACCTAATGACAGCCCCATTGACTCCATCTGCCAAATTACTAAATCAGCATATTATCATCTTAAAAAGCTTGCATTTTGTTTCCAGTAAACACTTGAAGAAACGTGTTCAGGCCTTTATCACCAGCAGGGTGGACTATTGTAATGGACTCCCCACCGTCCTTCCCAAGAAGACCATTAGACAGCTGCAGCTCATCCAGAACGCTGCTGCCAGGATTCTGACTAGAACCAGAAAATCTCAGCATATCTTTACACTGGGTTCAAGTTACATTAAGAATTTATTTTAAAATTATTTAAACTTGTTTATAAATCACTCAATGGCCTAGGACCTTAAAACATTGCAGATATGCTCATTGAATAGAAAACTAGCAGACCACTCAGATCATTAGAATCAAGTCAAGTGGAAATACCAAGGGTTCACTCAAAGCCAGGTAAGTCTGCTTTTAGCTATAATGCCACCTGCAGTTGGAACCAGCTTCCAGAAGAGGTCAGATGTGCTAAAATAGTAGTCACATTTAAATCCAGACTCAAAACACATCTGTTTAACTGAGCATTTACTGAATGAGCATTGTGCTACATTCGACTAATTACACTTATTTATATATTCTCTTTTTTGTTCTTAGCTATTTTATTGCATTTTAAATCATTATTTTAATCATTTTAATCATTTTTAATTCTTTGCTTTTATTGTTATTTTTATTTGTTATGCATGCTCTTTGTATTTCTTATGTATCTGTTGTTTTTATTTTACAATTATTTTAATTCCTTTTTATGTAAAGCACTTTAAATTACCATTGTGTAAGAAATGTGCTATATAAATAAACTTACCTTGCCTAAATATGTTTACATTTTTGCTGTATTTTTTATATAATTATTCAAGTTTTTTTTTTTTTGGGTTTGTTTGTTTGTTTGTTCGTTTTTTGTTTAGCAAAAACAACCGGATTTTTAATGTGTAGGGTCTAGCCCTTTTGCCATGTACCTAGGACTACCACAATGAATGCATATATGTAGTGACTTACACATACATTGTGACGATGCAGTACGCTGATGATTCAGCTTTTTGCCTTTCAGTTTAATATTCATAGGATGCAGTTCAGAGCACAAGCACTGAATTACCGCTAGTGTCCTGCCATTGTTGTTGTTACAGAGTGTGTTCATATACAAGACCACTCCACTTCGAATACTCCTAACCACTCTGCACTCCACTCTGTACTACTCTGCTATACCCTCTGCTACTTGTACTATGATTGTTCACTTAACCAACAGTGTTGGGGAAAGTTACTTTTAAAAGTAATGCATTACAATATTGCGTTACTCCATAAAAAAGTAACTAATTACGTTACTTAGTTACTTTTTATGGAAAGTAATGCGTTACGTTACTTTTGCGTTACTTTTTAAATCTGGACAGGGCATCTGATTACGTAACTCGCGTTACTTGTAATGCGTTACCCCCAACACTGTTAACCAAGTACTATGACTGTATACCACTACAAGCCTTAATCTTTTAAAGTATTCTTAGTTTCTGACAGGACGAATTATGTCTGCTCAATATCCACCAGCACCCCCATTAGTCTCTTTCAATCACTGATTGTCGGCAAAGGCAACAGTCATGACATAGAGTAGATATTTCCCCTGAGATGTGTGACAATTTAGAACTGTGAGGCATGGCCTCACTCAATATAGCCATCACCTCCCCTGAGTATAGAGACATTATGCAGCCATGGCAGCATCTGATGGAGTGGATCCCCAGAAAAGAGGGTGAACAACAATGGGCACATATCTTCCCGTCCCTAAGTTGTTGTCAGAAGTCCTAGCAGAGTTTCAATGGTTGCGGAAGGAGACTGAGGAACTGTATCATTATTCCTATGAGCAGAGAATGATTGGTGCAGGCACCATCTGCCAACTCTGTTCCTCAACTCTGGACCCATACTCCACAGATCACTAAGGATCACAGGATGCTAAGCCCTTCCCTCTGCCTAGATCCAAGCTACCTAAGAGATTGAGTGACAGCACTGCAAAGCCATTCAGATCACATCGTCTGCATGACTTCAGCAGCTGGAGATGACAGCAGATGAAGGACAGCTGAGTTAATGGACGATCCGGCCACTGAGAAGTGAAAGCCTTCCGGATGTTTGCATTAAGAGTTTGCACACAAGTTTGTGTGCACAGTTTGCTTCAGCAGCTGGACAGTAAAGGCTATGTGGAGCTAGAGTGCAGCTCCTATGTGTCAAGACTTTACTTCCAAGATCGATACTATCAGAGATAAAATTGTAACCATGCAGCTGTCAGCCACAGTATCGCATCAGATAGTTCTGATCTATAGTGCACTATAGATCCCCTGAGGAACAATTCCACTCATTCTCTTCGGAAGGAAGAATTGTATAAACTTGTTAAATCATCTAAACCAACAACATGTATGTTAGACCCTATTCCATCTAAGCTACTAAAAGAGGTGCTTCCAGAAATCATAGATCCTCTTCTGAACATCATTAATTCGTCATTGTCATTAGGATACATCCCAAAAACCTTCAAACTGGGTGTATTTAAGCCTCTCATTAAAAACCACAACTTGACCCCAAAGAATTCATTAATTAAAGACCGATCTCGAATCTCCCTTTTCTGTCAAATATACTAGAAAATGTAGTATCATCACCATCATCAATTATATTCCTTCTTAGACAAAAATGGTATCTGTGAGGAGTTCCAGTCAGGATTTAGACCGTATCATAGTACTGAGATTGCTCCCATCAGAGTTACAAATTACCTGCTTTTATCATCTGATCATGGTTGTATCTCTCTATTAGTGCTACTGGATCTTAGCGCCGCATTTGACACCATCGACCACAACATTCTTTTGAATAGACAAGAAAATTATGTTGGCATTAGAGGAAGTGCATTGACATGGTTCAAATCATACTTATCTGACCGCCATTAATTCGTGGCAGTGAATGAAAAGGTATCATACCAATCACAAGTGCAGTATGGAGTGCCTCAAGGCTCAGTACAAGGACCATTACTTTTTACGCTTTACATGTTACCCTTGGGAGATATCACTAGGAAACATGGTGTTAGCTTTCACTGTTATGCTGATGATACTAAGCTCTATATTTCTTTGCGGCCCGATGAAACACCAATTTGAAAAACTAGATGAGTGAAGTGTCAATGGGGCGGACCAAGATGGCAGCCTGAGCGGACGCAGTTTTGAATGCTTGCACCAACTTTCTTTATAGATTTTGCTAATAAGCTGTATGTAGTTATTTCGGTCCTACATTTGTTTACTACAATTTGTTGAATTATTGACGACTACTTTTTGCTTCACCATGGTTCGTAAGCGAAGACTTTCGGCTCACTCAGAAGCTAAAAATGCTAGCGCATGCTCACTCGCTAGCTGTGGGCATGATTGCCTCTGTGAGCGAGGAGGAATCATTTAGTCTGGCCGAAGAGGAGTTTCCAGCTCTGCCTGTTAACATTACTCCAAGCAAGTCACCAGCTGCTAAGAAAAAGGCCAGTGACAATGCAAATGTTGATGTCTCGTATCAGCTAGACAACATAACGCAGCGTCTGATGAAAACATCCGTCTTGAAGTTGTCAAGATTTGATCAGTGTGCTTCCCAGCGAAAAGGAAAAACTTCCTGAAGTTGTCGATGTTGTTCATCATCTCAGAAAACCACAACAGGGCAGCGGTGGTGGTAGGCCTAGAGCTACCATAATCCAGTTTTCTACATGCACCTACAGAGATGCCATTTGGAAGGCAGCCAAAAATTCTTCTTTTCTGCGCAACAACGGTCTGCAGTTTAGGGAGGACTTCTCGAAAGGAAACCGCGAAAGAAGAATGAAGTTATGACCGGAGGTTCAAAAGGCTCAAGTGGCTGGGAAGACGGTTTATTTTGTCAGAGCCAGAGCCTTTGTACAAGGGGAAGGTGAAATTACTCTCACCAGCTGATTTAAAATCTGACACTACTGTTTGCTTCGTTCTGATCTGACTTTTAATCAGTTGGAGTTATAAGTTACGTGTTTATATAACATGACAATTTTACCGACTTACCTTGTTTTAATGGATGGAGCAAAAACGTTATCAGTGTTACCAATAATATATGTTTTTCTTTTTTGAGCAAGAGAGGCTTATTTGCCTTCAAAAGTCTTTATATGGTGCTATGTCACATTTTTTACCTTTTTGCCAAACTTAGTTTCATATAACTACTTGTTTAAAGGCACACTATGTAAGATTTTTTTATGAAAATATCCAAAAACCACTAGAACAGTGTTATATATTTTGCTGACTTGTGTACTTACATTATCCCAAATGTTTCGAAGAATGTTTAAATCCAGAGAAATAAGCCATTTTAACTAGTGACACGGACCTTGTCTATAGTGTCATTGTGTCGCCTGCCAATGACGTCATACACCCTCGATTTCAATTTTGTTTTGTAGAAAACATGGAAACACCAAAGACGCTTTAATATGTTATGCGTTTTATTAGACAGGTGACGACCGCACAGAGTAGCATTATAACAGAACTTTCAAATGTATCTAGAATGATAAAACAGCGCTGCTTTACCCCACATGAACATGATTTCTGACCGAGTCCCGTCGGATTGCATCGGCTGTGGGGATGACACACTCAGTCACGGCGTCGTCAAACTACGCCTTTGTTTCTTTGTTTGTTTTGAATACGCACCCTCTAGTGGCGAAAGCTTACATATTGTGCCTTTAAATATGTTATACGTTTTTTTGTTCTTTCCTGCTTTAGAGTTAGTTGTTCATGTCATTCTATTCTATTCTATTATTTCTTTGAATGCCAGGGGTTTAAGAGAAAACGTCAAAGGTAAGGCTTTGTTTTTGTTTACTAAATGGTTTAATTTTGTTTTTATATTATTTCAAGAATCTCATTCGGTTGCCTCTGATGTGAATTTTTGGCGTTCACAATGGGGCATTGCCTAAAAAATAATTTTGGTGGTGAAGTTTTGCATTCAGAATGTGGTGAAAATGGCCATTTCATATGTTTAGTTTTAAAAAGTTTCAGTGTAACTTCTATAGTAGTTAACATTTATAGTAAACCTGACAATGACCAGTAATTATTTTTGTTAGAGGAGAGACTTCTTTATTGGCTATCCAAATTTCCTGATGCTTATTTAAATTTAGGAGATGATTTTAATTTTGTTTTTGAATGAATCTATCGATAGATGGCCACCAGGATGACCCTGAAGGATTATTTAAATGTAATTGGGAATTATTACAATTTGAAATCGGAAAATATCTGAGAAAATGTAGTAGTACAATAGCTAAATCACAGCGTCTCATGGAAGAGAAAATTGTTGAAGAGATTTTATCATTATCAAGTAGTCCTAACTGGATGATATGTACAGAACGGGAGCACAGGGAGCCTTTATTCGATCGAGACAAAAATAGTTTGAGCATGGAGAGCAGATGTCTGCTTATTTTTTCAAACTTGAAAAGTCTAGGGCTAAATTCAATTCTATTTCCAACATGAATATTAATGTATCTATTACAGATAATATCTAATAATCTATTTACACATCTAAATAGTGAGCTTAATATGTCAACTTTTTGTATGCATTTAGAGAATGTAAATATAATTAGTCAAGAGGACCAAACATTATGTGATTCCCCAAATACTATTACTGAAATTAAGGATGCGATTGAACATCTGAAATGTAATAAATCAGCATGTAGTGATGGAATTACTGCTGAATTCTTTAAGCAGTTTTCTGAGATTCTCGTCCCGTTCCTTTTTGAAGTGTATTCTGAAAGTTTAAAGTGCTCTGAACTTCCTACAACTATGACTTAAGATGTAATCTGTCTAATGCCTAAACCCAAGAAAGATGCTTACTGCTTATTGATAATTGGAGCCAATTAGTTTGTTGAATAATCTAGTGGCGAAAGCTTACATATTGTGCCTTTAAATATGTTATACGTTTTTTTGTTCTTTCCTGCTTTAGAGTTAGTTGTTCATGTCATTCTATTCTATTCTATTATTTCTTTGAATGCCAGGGGTTTAAGAGAAAACGTCAAAGGTAAGGCTTTGTTTTTGTTTACTAAATGGTTTAATTTTGTTTTTATATTATTTCAAGAATCTCATTCGGTTGCCTCTGATGTGAATTTTTGGCGTTCACAATGGGGCATTGCCTAAAAAATAATTTTGGTGGTGAAGTTTTGCATTCAGAATGTGGTGAAAATGGCCATTTCATATGTTTAGTTTTAAAAAGTTTCAGTGTAACTTCTATAGTAGTTAACATTTATAGTAAACCTGACAATGACCAGTAATTATTTTTGTTAGAGGAGAGACTTCTTTATTGGCTATCCAAATTTCCTGATGCTTATTTAAATTTAGGAGATGATTTTAATTTTGTTTTTGAATGAATCTATCGATAGATGGCCACCAGGATGACCCTGAAGGATTATTTAAATGTAATTGGGAATTATTACAATTTGAAATCGGAAAATATCTGAGAAAATGTAGTAGTACAATAGCTAAATCACAGCGTCTCATGGAAGAGAAAATTGTTGAAGAGATTTTATCATTATCAAGTAGTCCTAACTGGATGATATGTACAGAACGGGAGCACAGGGAGCCTTTATTCGATCGAGACAAAAATAGTTTGAGCATGGAGAGCAGATGTCTGCTTATTTTTTCAAACTTGAAAAGTCTAGGGCTAAATTCAATTCTATTTCCAACATGAATATTAATGTATCTATTACAGATAATATCTAATAATCTATTTACACATCTAAATAGTGAGCTTAATATGTCAACTTTTTGTATGCATTTAGAGAATGTAAATATAATTAGTCAAGAGGACCAAACATTATGTGATTCCCCAAATACTATTACTGAAATTAAGGATGCGATTGAACATCTGAAATGTAATAAATCAGCATGTAGTGATGGAATTACTGCTGAATTCTTTAAGCAGTTTTCTGAGATTCTCGTCCCGTTCCTTTTTGAAGTGTATTCTGAAAGTTTAAAGTCCTCTGAACGTCCTACAACTATGACTCAAGGTGTAATCTGTCTAATTCCTAAACCCAAGAAAGATTTACTGCTTATTGATAATTGGAGACCCATTAGTTTGTTGAATAATGATTACAAAGTATTTGCTCTTGTTTTTGCCCAAAGATTTAAATTAGTATTAGATTCAATAATTGATGAAAATCAATCTGGGTTTATGAGAAAAATACATATATTTAATAATATCAGACTTATTTTTGATCTTATTGATTACTCTGATCTCATTAAAGATGATAGTTTTATATTGTTTTTAGATTTTTTTAAAGCCTTTGATACTGTCAAGCATACTTTTATTTTTTATTGTTTAGAACGCTTTGGGTTTGGGCGCTATTTCAGCAATGCCATGAAAACTCTTTATGTGGGTGGCAATAGTTCAGTAAAATTAATTAGTCAAGAGGACCAAATATTATGTGATTCCCCAAATACTATTACTGAAATTAAGTATGCGATTGAACATCTGAAATGTAATAAATCAGCATGTAGTGATGGAATTACTGCTGAATTCTTTAAGCAGTTTTCTGAGATTCTCGTCCCGTTCCTTTTTGAAGTGTATTCTGAAAGTTTAAAGTGCTCTGAACTTCCTACAACTATGACTTAAGATGTAATCTGTCTAATGCCTAAACCCAAGAAAGATGCTTACTGCTTATTGATAATTGGAGCCAATTAGTTTGTTGAATAATGATTACAAAGTATTTGCTCTTGTTTTTGCCCGAAGATTTAAATTAGTATTATATTCAATAATTGATGAAAATCAATCTGGGTTTATGAGAAAAAGACATATATTTAATAATATCAGACTTTTATTTTTGATCTTATTGATTACTCTGATCTCATTAAAGATGATAGTTTTATATTGTTTTTAGATTTTTTTAAAGCCTTTGATACTGTCAAGCATACTTTTATTTTTTATTGTTTAGAACGCTTTGGGTTTGGGCGCTATTTCAGCAATGCCATGAAAACTCTTTATGTGGGTGGCAATAGTTCAGTAAAATTAAGTCAAGGCACCACACAAAGATTTTATCTGAAAAGAGGTGTGAGGCAAGGTTGCCCAGTTTCAGTTTATCATTTTCTTGTTGTTGCTCAGGCGTTTAGTCATTTTATTGAATCAAGTGAGTTAGAAGGAATTTAAGTTGAAGGGAGAAGTGTCTTGATAAGTCAGTTGGCCGATGACACGGCTCTTTAAAACAAAAAGAAAAAATGCTTGTCAAATTCAGTCGGCTATCAAAATTATTTAAATTTTTTCTAGTGCCTCGGGTCTTTGCTTGAATTTACAAAAATGTGAATTGTTTGCCTTGAAGAGTTGCCATGACAAATTCATTTGTAAAATTCCTGGATGCTCCAATCTATTTAGGTATGGCTATTTCCAAAAATGAACAGGCCAGAATCTCACTAAATTTTAATCCTGTGATCAAAAAAGTAAAGAGCAGATTTCATATTTGGTTACAGAGGGCTTTATCTCTTAAAGGTAGTGCTCTGCTGGCTAAAGCAGAAGGTATTTCTAGGCTTACCTATGTTGCTTCCTCAATTCATTCAGATAGTAAAATAAATAAGAAAATAAGTAAATAAAAAAATAATGTTACATTTTCTGTGGAAAAAACGTGTGCATTATATTAGAAAATCTGTGATAGTTAATTCATATAAAAATGGTGGTCTTGATTATATAGATTTGTCTATCTTAAATAATACTTTCAAAATTAACTGGTTGAAGTATTTTTTGAAAAACCCTTCTTCTGTGTGGAATACAGTATCTAGTACTGTTTTTGACCAACTTGGTGGTCTCTCATTTTTGTTAATGTGTGATTACAAAATTGAAAAACTGCCTGTTAAATTGTCAGCTTTTCACAGTCAAGTACTTTTGGGTGGAAGTTAATTTACAAGAACAATTTTTCTCCACACCAGTATTATATCTGGAATAATTGTAATATTCTGTATAAACACAAGAGTATATTTATGAAAACCTGGTTTGATAAAGAGATTCTTTTGGTAGGACAGTTGTTGAATTCTCGGGGGTATTTAATGAATTATGATGAATTTCTTTCATATTTTAATTTCCCTGTAACCCCAAAAGAATATGCCTCTGTAATTGGAGCTATCTCTTCTCGTATTGTGTCTTTATGTAGAGGCATTTCATACTCTAAACATGCTTCTTTACTTCACGCTGCTGACACTTTCTGTGGCAGAATTTGTTTTTCATCTAGCAAAAAAAATAATAATAAGGCTATACTTTTATTATTTCAAAGAGTACAAACAAAAAAAGCTGTAAAAACTGTGTATTTATTTGGTATATTTAAGTTATTGTGATTTAGCAAGGCCTTTCATTATTTTATTTAATTTTTATTTGTGTTGGTTTTATATATAGATGTATAGTTAATATATACTTTTTTATATTTTTTGTGTATACCCTTGGCACTTTTGTTTTGTATTTGTTGTTCAAGCATTAATTAAAAAAAATTTGAATGCATAGTTGATATAAAAAACTGGATGACTAGTAATTTCTTACTGTTACATTCTAAAAAAAAAAACGTAGGTGTTAATTATAGAACCAAAAACCTCTGCATGTAATAACCTAAGACTCGATGGCTGCTCTGTCAATTCTTCGTCATCAGTTAAGAACCTAGGTGTGCTATTTGATAGAACCTTATTTTTCCATCTCAAAAATATATCTAAATTACGACCTATGCTAGCAAAAGTCAATGGCAAATGCAGAAATGTTAATTCATGTGTTCATGACCTCAAGGTTAGATTATTGTAATGCTTTATTGGGTGGTTGTTCTGCACGCTTAATAAACAAACTCCAGCTGGTCCAAAATGCAGCAGCTAGAAACTCTGGCCATTTGATAATACCTAGAAGATCAAAATCAGTGGATTCACTTTATTTTGATGGTCCCTTTAACACATTCTGTTGACTGTAAATAATATTTCTCTTACATACTGTATCTACCAACTCTCATTAGAGTGTTTGTAGAGTATTAGTAGACTGGTAGGGTTAGGGTTAGAATAAGTTGACGTGTACTTGCAAAGTTACTTATAGTCAGTAGAACGTCTGTTGGGAGACCATCACAATAACAACAGAATGCTCAAAAGGGACCATCAAAATAAAGTGTTACCAAATCAACTGCAGGCGGCAGATCCTTTTGCTATTTAGCTCCCAAACTCTGGAACAATCTACCTAACATTGTTCGGGAGGCAGACACATTCTGTCAGTTTAAATCTAGATTAAAACCCCATCTCTTTAACCTGGCTTATACATAACACACTAAAACATTTCTATTATTCAAATCCGAAAAGAAAAAAGAATTGTTAGTCAGCATTAATTAGGTCAACCGGAACCGGGAACACGGGAACCAGATGAGTCCTCTGCACAATCTGACTTTGTTGCAGTCTAGAATGAAACTGCTGGTTTCATCATCTGGCACACTACTTTGATACACTATTTCCCTGTTTAATACTGTAAAGTTGCTTCGACACAATCTGTTTTGTAAAAGGTTCTATATAAATAATGGTAAAAAACTAAAAAAGACTGCAGTATTAGCTGCTGCACAATCTTCAGACTAGTTTTTGACGTTTTGTCCATCCCCAGCAAGTGCCCATCCCTACCTTGTTGGATCTATCAGCGTGGTTAGATTTTGAACTACAAGTTCAAGAAGATAGCACCAGGCTCTATCCCTCAGCAAGTAAGCAAGACCCCATACACAGAAGGTGACACCGTAGAGACTCAACTATAGATACCCTACTAAAGCCACAAGTATCTTCCTTGACACAGGAAAGATGGCGGTGACATGACAGTTAAAGCACCTGACCCCAAGCCCAGAAACAGGAAGACGTTTTGCCAATACTGCAATGCTCAAGACCACTTCTTAAGTGATTATGCCAGACTAAGCAGAGATCAGAAAGTGCTGTGGATACAGTCACACAAGAGATGTTGGCGTTGTAGAAAGACCACATCAAGCCATTCAGTGTAACCTCAGGACTCTCTGCAACAGTTGTAATCGCAAGTACCTCCAAGTACACAATTGCCACAGAATGAAGCCATCCAACCACTCCTCCTTTACAAGGTTGTATTATCCTCAACTTATTTCCCCATAAGGCCAGTCCATCTAGCCCCGTCTAACAGCACTGCCACCATCAAGACCAGCCTAGGTTAAACCACCATGTCCTACTCAAGACATTAAGAATCACCTTCCCAGCCAGTATGGTTTCACAGCTACTTCAGGCTCATATACTGGCCTGTACAGACAAGTTGAGAGAATGCAACTAGATGTGCTCCCTTACCACAGTAAAAAAAGTCATTGCTCACTTGAAGCAAGATCAAGAGGCCATTTCACTGCTCGAGTCCAAGACTACTAGAGTTAAGGTAGATGGAGAAGCCAGATATGCCACACCCTTGTTATGAGTGAAACATGACTCTCCAACCAGCCTCCTCAAATACTACTCTGCCCTGTCAAGAATCGAGCGGTGGTTAGCCAGAGATCCACAAGCGGCAGCCTACCAGGTGGAGATAAACAAGTTAAATTAGGCAGGATATGCACAAAAGATACCTCCTGACCAAGTGGATCAATCTAAAGAGTGATTGTACATCTTCCACTATATGAGGCAGCATACGGCAAGAACAGAGTCGTGGTCAACTGTTTATGGAGAAAAAAATCTCAACAAGTTGCTCCTCCCTGGTCCCATACAGGCAAGGACCTTCTCTTATGTCTGTCCTCCTAAGGTTGCATGAACAAACTGGGCCTCATTTACGAAACGAACGTATGACAGAAAATTGGGCGCATGGTCGTTTCAATGCAAAACTTGGAATTTATCAATATGGACGTGAGCGGTAGCTACGATCAAATCTGACGTCTGGTCTCAGCTCGTGTACGCAAGTTTTTGAGTTACCTGAACTTGCCGCAGCATAGTAAATATGGTGGAAAATTGTAGAATGACAGCATTTTGTTCCTTTTTCTTTCCCTGCCCGTCAAATGAAGCTCATTAGTCGATTGTTAACCAGTAAGATTAGAATGTCTTTTTTTTTTTCATACAGGGCTTTAGCTTTATATGCGCGAATAGCAGCGTAAACCACAGACCATGAGTATTCAATCGTGCAGTCATAAAATTTACACTGTTTATTTTAAAAGGTCGCTGTAAAATCAGCATGCAGTGCCCAAACAAACATGTTTGCGCATGTGAAGGATTTTACACAGATATTAGAACATGAGTGAAGTATAAAGCCATGTTTTTTATTTTATAGTTTAATATTATTTTATAGCTACTTATTTTTCATTCTTGTTCTGTTTTGAATACCGTTAAATTTAAAATATTTGTTGTAGAGTGAGGGGAACTAAATAGGCTGTTTATATTTACCAGTATTTTAATATACATAGGCCTATATATATATTACATACATTATTGTAGCCTAATTGTTTGGAATTGCAAGGTTAATGGGTGTTTTTGGAGTAAAATAAATTTCTCTTTCATGAGATTACTTCCTCTTTTTGGCTGGGTTTCGTTTCTCCGTGTCGTAAACTTTAGGGGTGAGGCTTCTAAACCGGGGTGTTTTTAGGGCCGTGATATTCAAATGACGATTGTTTTCTGCCGCCACGTTTATCAACATACGATCATTCGTACGATGAGATTGGCCGCATATGAATGTTTCCTGAATCACACGTGAACTCTGTCGTAAGTTGATTTGTGCGCACGGATCTGCACTCGTTTCTACGTTAGATTGATAAATGAGGCACACTGTCATGTTGAGTTGTGACATGATTAGAGGCATGTTTCATAAGGTGCGACTGCTACCAGAGGACTGCCTCTTACGATTCCTCTGGAGAGACCTCGACCGAGATCAGTCCCCTCACAAATATGAATGGCAAGTTCTCTAGTCACCTAGGAGAATGTGTCTGAGAAAGCATAGATAAGTCATTCTACGTGGACAACTTACTTTAGAGTTTCAGTTGCCAGGAATAAGCCAGAGCACAATCATTCAACCCAGCAAACATTGGTCCGACGGCAACGTCGTGTCCCTGGCCAAAAATAGTCGCGGTAGGACGGCATAAATCGGTAAAAATATGTAACACAGAACATTTCCTAAAAATGCATTCAGATACGTTTGTGCATCTCTACAGTTATCTGGGGTTGCATATATAATTGTTACCTTGACTTTTTTAGCTAAGTGTAGTACAATATGTATACCCTGTTGTGAATCAGTTGTGAGAGGACGTCGTCCACTAACGTCCTTTACACGTGCATTTATAGTCCATCACGACCCTCTATGAAATTCCTATGAAATATGCAAAAGCAATTGTGCTTACACCTTTGTTAATACTCCAATAATTAAATTAAGTGCCCTAAGTAGTTTTTAAGAGGTTGTGGGTAGCCTAACGTCCACTGACGTCCTTTACACGTCTATAGTCGACCAAGACCAATTGTAAAAAATCAATAAATCTTTATGAAATACACAATCATTTATATTTACATCACGATCATTTGTATTTAAGTTATGAAATCTCCAAGCCACAAGAGAATTTAATTTGAAACAACAGTAATGTCCCTCAAGTACTAGCATTCATTAGCCGCTTTTCCACTGCCGGGCCAGTGCGAGCTAGTGCTTTCAACGGGCCGGGTGGGGCTAATAGCCCCAGACCTGTAGCACCGAGTCCAAAATCACGCTGCGTTCCACCGTCGGGCCAGGAGCTCTAAAACCAGCCCTTTACACGCCTCTTTGGGACAACGTCACACAATCCCATTATTTCACCAACAAAGAGAAGATTTATCAGAAAACTAATCAGAAATAAATCACTGTAACTAGCGAGATCACAAAAACGGCCGTTTGTTTGCATTTTTTGTTGTTTACTTAAAGATTTAAATCCAGAATCATCAGTGTTTTACCAGTTTTACACTAATAAGTTATATTACACGCCTCTTTGGGACAACGTCACACAATCCCATTATTTAACCAACAAAGAGAAGATTTATCAGAAATAAATCACTGTAACTAGCGAGATCACAAAAACGGCCGTTTGTTTGCATTTTTTGTTGTTTACTTAAAGATTTAAATCCAGAATCATCAGTGTTTTACCAGTTTTACACTAATAAGTTATACATTCTGGATCAGTTTGTCAGGATTGAAAATTAGTCACACAGAAATAAAATGGTATTTACAGTTATTACACAAAAGAAAGAGAACACACATAACGTTACTTATTCAGTCACGTCAGTTTCTGTTTATCTGTAGTCACAGTATACATCACATTTAGAAATCATAATAATTTCTATAAATTTTCCATCAAAAATACGACCTGAGTAATATTAGCAGAGCTCCCAAACAAAAACTAGGATTATATTAGCCTACATGGAGCTAATGAACATCAGACAGTCAGGTATAAAGAGATGAGATTTACTGACAGATGAAATATGTTACTAAATAAATAAACGATTGTGATAGCCTAACGTTATATGATTTGTCTGATTTCTTCAAGCTGTCCTATTTACTATGTTTACTATGGTAACGGCATTGGGCCTCATTTATCAGTCTAACGTAGAAACGAGCGCAGATCCGTGCGCACAAATCAAATTACGACAGAGTTCGCATGTGATTCATTAAACATTCGTATGCAGCCAATCTCATCGCACGTTGATAAATGTGGCGGCTGAAAACAATCGTCATTTTAATACCACACCCCTAAAAACAGCCCGGTTTAGAAGCCTCGCCCCTAGAGTTTACGACACGGCGAAACGAAACCCGGCCAAAAAGAGGAATCAATAGGCTTGTTTGAGATGAGCAAAATCTGCGCAGAGCCGATCACCGGTGATCACCGCGAGACGCATGCCGGTTAGAAAAGTGTCCGAGTTACCTCCGACTTGCTCTGATGTCATGCTGACGTGTGCAAAAAAACTCTGGCGACAGCATGTAAGTGATAATAACGCGATATCCGCCTTTGATCTCGTTGGTATCTGCTCCACTTCTAGAGGGCAGAACTGTCCGTCTTGACCGCGCTTATTTCACTCCTGCCGTCACTGCAGCCGCCTACTCTCACCTACATTTCAGGCAAGGCGAGGCGCATCTCAAACAAGCCTATTGCTGATGTTCGCGCAGTAGTGAGGGCTCTTTAAATTTTGGCGCTGTTGTGAAGACGCATGTCACATGACAATATCAACATGGCGGCGGCAGGTCGCAGTTCGTGGCAGCTGCTACGGTCTTTCTCGCCGTTTCTGCTGTTTGCTCGGTAATACTACACTGTACTCAGTGGCGTGCGGTGGTGGTGTTTTTAAAATGATGATGCAAAGTTCCCACAATTGTATTATTATTATTATACATTTTTATGTATCAGTTGCCATAGTTCTTGCCATGAGTCAAAGGCAGCTGCCAGAGTTCGTGGCAGCTGCCACGGTCTTTCTCGCCGTTTCTGCTCTTTGCTCGGTAAAACTACAATGTACTCAGTGGCGTGCGGTGGTGGTGTTTTTAAAATGATGATGCAAAGTTCCCATCAAACAAGCCTAATCTCATGAAAGAGAAATCTCTTACTTCAGAAAGACCCGTTAACACCCGTTAACTGCAAACAATTAAATTATTATTATTTTGTTTTTTAATGTATATTAAATACCGCCGGTAAATATAAGGAAACCTTAACAAACATAATTATTATTTAGACTATTTAGTTCCTTTCAGTCCACAACAAATTCTTTACATTTAACGATATTAAAGAACAAGAATGACAAAATAAGCAGCTATAAAATTATATATTAAACTATAATATATATATTTTTTAAATCACGCTCTAAGCTGGTGGCATTTATTAGCTAGCCTAAACAGCACACAAACGTCAAGCTAACGCTGAAACGGCATTGCGCTCACGAGCCTCATTCGACAAGAATCCAGATGTTTCCGTTTTTGACATATTTGTATTGCTTGTTAAACTTTTATTTATTATGTAGCCTAAACATGGCTTTATACTTCACTCATGTTCCAATATTCACGTAAAATCCTTCACATGCGTAAAAATGTTTGTTTGGGAACTGCATGCTGATTTCACAGCGGGCCTTTTAAAATAAACAGTGTAACTTTTATATTTGGCTGACTGCATTTTAGTTTGATGATGAATGGCTGAAATGTCAGGCAACGGTAGAACTCATTTGTTTGTGTGTGTGTGAGGCGCCTGTGCGATCAGAAGTATTAGATCAAATAAAGATATAAAGAAAATAAATAAAATGCATTACGAGTGTCACAAAAACGAGCGTATAGCCTACTTGTTGCACAGGGTTTTTTTTGTTTGTTTTTTTTACTTTTTTTTATCTGTTAATTATTTTATAGCCTATTATATATTGTGTGTGATCCTATTTATTTTATTCCTTTATAGACTTAATTTCTGTTTTTCTCCTTTCACAGAAGCGCTGCAGGTGCGTGATGCGACGATTGGTCTGTTGTTTACACTGCTATTCGCGCATATAAAGCTAAAGCCCTGTATGAAAACAAAAAGACATTCTATTCTTACTGGTCAGTGATCAACTAATGAGCTTCGGTTGTCAGTCAGGAAAATAACCTAAATGAACAAAATGCAATTCTAGATTGTAGATTTACTATGCTGCGCGGAAGTTCAGGCTAACTCAAAAACTTGCGTACACGAGCTGAGACCAGACGTGAGATTTGATCGTAGCCACCATAGACATAATAAATACCTAGACGCCTCATTGGCCGCTCGACCGCACGTCAACGTCGCCGCCATATTGGTGCGGGCAATTCTCTCAGAACGATGATCTGAGTTACTATTGCAATTATCGATGCAGTATGAAAGACATACACTGGTGACATTTTTCACAATCACGACAAACAATCAAATACTGCCCTAAACTCAATAGCGGAAAGGCAGCGCTATCCTGCAAATATGGCGGATAAACAAAGCAGTTTCCCAGAACTCAACGCGGCATTACGTCAGATTCTCATTCTTTATTGATAAATTCCAAGTTTTGCATTGAAACGACCATACGCCCAATTTTCTGTCGTACGTTCATTTCGTAAATGAGGCCCAGTGTCATTTGCATCAAATATTTCTGCCTTGTATGGTGGCAGACTCCTCTAGCCCCAGTTGACCCAAGGTTTTCGGTGAGCCAAAAAACCCTGGACGTTGGCCTCGAGGAAGTCCCAACGAGGCACGATCAAGCCCCGGAAGTGACAGTGGAAACGCAACTGGCCCTGGCACGCACTAGCACACCCGCTTTTGACCCGACAGTGGAAACGTGGCTATTAAGTATTCTTTGTCTCTGAATTTTGTCTACTCAATATCCATCAGCACTCCCATTTGTCTTCCCAATAATTTGAACATTTCTGCATTTATTACAGTGCATATCCTTCTACTATGTAAATGCCACAGACCAATGGTAGTTCGAAGGTGTTTACCAGCAAAAGGGAACTTTTCCAGAAATTTCGTATTGGTAAGCAGTTTTCTGAAACAATTCCTGAAACAAACTCCAAACAAACTTCATTTTGGTCTGGTTTTGTTCGAGATGACATCACACCAGTTCATTCTTCGATTCTGTAAGTATATCAGGACCTTTAGAGCAATCTTTACAGGATGCCCACTCCTATGAAAAGTATCAACAGTGAAAGCTGTTGGATCAAGGCATGGTTCACAATAACCAATTTAAAAAAGAAAAAGAAAGAAAAGTTGGTAAACAGGACTTGTGTGACTTTTTTCAAAGTCCAAGGTACCTGTGCAACCCACACTTCCAATCAATCACATCTCCCTAAATGATTCCAGTTTCCAAGGTTTACTTACTTGTTCTAGCCTGCCCTGTCAAT
This sequence comes from Sinocyclocheilus anshuiensis, assembly GCF_001515605.1. NCBI lineage: Eukaryota > Metazoa > Chordata > Actinopteri > Cypriniformes > Cyprinidae > Sinocyclocheilus > Sinocyclocheilus anshuiensis. The sequence goes on from NW_015549571.1 coordinate 3,046,894, forward strand.
GATCACTCATTGTCTTCAATAAAATTTGTGTGTCATTAGTTAGTCAGATAGTGTTTGTCTGTAATTGTGTCTTAGATGAGAAACCACATTTTATGAATAACTGATTCAGATTAAGATTTTTATAGATGGCCTGTGGATATATCAAAATACTGACTGACAAGATGACTCCCAGTCTGCAGAAGCTTGGTAGAAGAAGATTATTCCAGCATGATAACAATGCAAACCACACTGCCAAAAGCACACAAGAGTTTCTAAAGAAATAAAGTGAATACTATGATTTGGCCAAATTGACTTTAATCCAGTAGAACACCTTGGGGGTATCATAATAAGAAATGGTATACCGACACAACCCCTGCAGCAAAGAGAAAAAAACAATTCTCTCCAGAAATGTGTGCAACAGTTTTGTTGCATTGAATGACTTTGGGGCCTGTGTTTTAACACAGTATATCTTAATTATTAGATTTTAATTTTAAGTAAAAGCAAATTCTCCACAGTTCAACGTATAAATAATGAGGTGATACAATTTTGAGTCATTTGACATTGTGTCCAACACCATGATCAGTGAGTACAAAGTGACTCTTTCTATCATTGTTGTCCTTTGTCTTGATATTGCCTAACAACAAACAACCTTAAACCAGTGGAATACATAAGTAATCTTGTTAACCTATATTTTTAGAACCCATGGCCAGTTGCTATTTGTGCTGTGTGACAGGAGGTTTTTAGGTTATGTAAGCAGGTTCTTACTCTCAGACTGCAGTGAAAATCTCTATAATGCAGCTTAGTATAATCTAAGGCTGTCTGTAACACACCTGCATGTCTGTATATGTGTGCGCTGCCTCTTTCTGAGGCCTTTCTTTTCAATCGAAGGTTTACAAATGTAATCTAGGAGGACTGATATAATTCTTAAAAACTGTAAAAGAAAAAAAACTGGGTTTTTTTCCTAATATAGATGTATTTACTGTATTTCTAATATAATTGTTGAGGTGTAGAGGAACTTTAAGCTGCATTATGACAAAATGATCACTTCCATATAGTTTTTCAGAATGTAAACTTATTCATTTTAGACAGAACTTCTGTTACAAAATTGTTGCTCTAATATACCAGTTAACCAATTCATTCATCAAAGAGATGGCAAATACAACACAAACGCAACCATCCCATCTAACTGAAGCTGCTCTTTCTCTAAAAATCTCAAATGTAGCCTACTCTTGAAAACAAGCTCATAAATCTGATGATACTATCTGAAATATGCTCACGAAACTAAAAGGGGAGGATCTTTCAAACATGTGTACATAACTCTAGGTACTGTTCAGTATGTGAGAACAGCAGCATATAACTGCATTCTGAAGTTACCTTTCATAGATTTGTATTCCTCTATAGCTCTAATATCTAAAAAAGGAGTTAAATCAACTACAGAATTATAACTATAAAGCACGTCTCCATTTATAATACACTATGACGAATTCCTCAACTGAAACATTAAACAGGGAACAAATTACAAGCACTCTGAATCTAGAAGACATCACTGTGGTTAGTTGAAATGTGCAAAATCAAACATTCAAATATCTTCTATATTGCATTTTATGTGAAGGTATTATCTGGGATGAACAAATGTGCTTTACTGATTTTTGGGCTTGACAAACTGTAAAAGGTAAACAAACAGGATATATGATGGCAGTTTACACTACATTATTGTAATTATTATTACTGCTATCTTAATCTTCATTTTTATGGCAATCTTTATTGAAACACCTGAATACTTAGATTGAACATTCACTAACACTTTGCCTCACAAAGGTCAAACAACTCTTTTCATGTATTTCTGCTGCTTCTCATTACAGCTGCACTGAAATAAAAAATATCATACTGTATTTGGCCATTTACTGATGTCTGTGAAAAGTAAATGTACACACTGTACCGACAGATGCTAACCAATACAGACAATCACCAGATTACAGAACATCACTTCATTATACACGCAGATTGAACATGTTCAGTCAGTAAAAACAAGTGCCCTTGGTAAGTGTCTGTCGGTGCAGTGTAAATTAGCCTTTAGAGATGTGCTTTCCTAAGTAAACACACAAGTCTGTGCTTTTAAGGGATCTGGACGCACCTGTGAACACCTGTTTCACCAAGCACTGGTCTTATCTTTTGACTTTAACCAGTTCATTACATAATGCTCTGAGTCCATCTAAAAAAAGTAAGTTAAGAATAATCATAGCAGAATGAGGCGGTCATTAGGTTCACAGCAGTGTAACGTCATCTAAATTCAGTAAGAAGATTACACAACATATTATAATGACTATGAACTCAGCTTTATTTACAGTTGCAGCTTTACTTGCTGTTGCAGTCACAAATATTCTTCCACTTTTGATCTAAAAACATGTTTAATAGAGAACAGAGTGAACTGGCAAAGCAGAAACTGTACCTGCAGTGAGTTGCACAAATGAGAAGAGTAAAAGCGCCGCTTCTGAGCACCTGAGATAAGACATGACATCTGTCACTCTCTGCACATCAATACATCCACCTTTATAGACAAAATCATCATGACTCGGTTCTGCTGCATTTCCACAGTGACTGCTTGCATTGCTCCACTCAAAATAAACCCCAGAGCAACTAAACACGCAGAAAGAGACTTGCTCCACCTCTTGTGGCTTAATGTAAGAGGATTACAGAGAGAGGGGGAGAGAGAGAGAGAGAGAGACAGAGAGAGCAGCAGGGGTGCACCAGAAACTCAGACGCCATGACTGGGAAACACCAATAACCTTGGTAAAGGAACTATAGAATATAATATTTATTAATTTCCTGATAAGAAGAATTCCTGGAATCATAGAAGTTTTAGGACCTGGCTGCTGTGATTGGTCTAGAGAGTTTATGGCTTTTAAGCGATAACACATGGACCCACTTTACATTGAGTGTCCTTAACTATGTACTTAAATTTAAATTAATCATTTAATACAATGTACATGTGTACATACATATTCTTACATTGTACTTATATTTGAAAACCCCATCCTGTAATCACATTTGTAATTATTTCTGTAGTTACATCTATAATTACACTGCTGAGTCTGACCCACCCTTACACCTAACCATATCACCAAACCTGTTCCTAACCTTAACCGTTTTCCACCTCGATAGCAGCAAACGTTATTTATTTATTTATTTATTCATTCATTCATTTTCATTTTATTGAAGTAATCAACTTTTTTTTTCTTTTTTGTTAAACATGTTTTATTGTCATGAAAATAACAAGATGACCTTGTGGCATTTAAAGGGAGCATGATATACATTGACATGCAGAGACTTCCTGCAAGAGTCTACACCCCCAAGATTACTGTTATAAACATGAGCCGTGTCCAAAAGGTAAAGGAGGAGGTGTTGTTACAATATTTTCAGTATTTCTCAGAGGGCGGGCTTCAAGTATAACTTGTTTGAAGTAATGGTGCTTCATATAACATTATCCAGAGAAACAAGTGTTAATGATAAATCCCCTATGATGTTTGTACTGGCTACTGTATACAGGCCACCAGGGCACCATTCAGACTTTATTAAAGAATTTGCTGATTTTCTATCTGAGTTCGTGCTGGCTGCAGATAAAGATTTAACTGTTGGTGATTTTAATATCCATGTTGATAATGAAAAAGATGTATTGGGATCAGCATTCATCGATATTCTGAACTCTATTGGGGTTAGACAACACGTGTCAGGACCTACTCATTGTCGAAATCATACTCTAGATTTAATACTGTCACATGAAATCATACTCTAGATTTAATACTGTCACAAGGAATTGATGTTAATTGTGTTGAAATACTGCAGCAAAGCGATGATATCGCAGATCATTATCTAGTCTTGTGCAAACTTCATATAGCTAAAACTGTAAATTCTACTCCTTGTTACAAGTATGGTAGAACCATCACTTCTACCACAAAAGACTGCTTTGTAATTAATCTTCCTAACCTGTCTTAATTTCTTAGCATATCCAATAGCTCAGAACAACTTGATGTTGTAACAGAAACTATGGACTTCCTTCTTTACAGCACTTTAGACAATGTTGCTCCTTTACGCTTAAAGAAGATAGTCTGACTGGTATAACGAGCACATTCGCGCCCTAAAGAGAGCAGGCCGGAAAATGGAGAGCAGCTGGAAGAAAACAAAACTAGAGGTATTTCGTATTGC
>NW_015549571.1:3051141-3051763 GCF_001515605.1 Sinocyclocheilus anshuiensis
ATACTCTAGATTTAATACTGTCACATGGAATTGATGTCGATGGTGTTGAAATTATGCAGCCAAGCGATGATATCTCAGATCATTATCTAGTCTTGTGCAAACTTCATATAGCTAAAACTGTAAATTCTGCTCCTTGTTACAAGTATGGTAGAACCATCACTTCTACCACAAAAGACTGCTTTGTAAGTAATCTTCCTGATCTATCTCAATTCCTTAGCATATCCAATACCTCAGAACAACTTGATGATGTAACAGAAACTATCTCTTTTCTAGCATTTTTAGATACGGTTGCTCCTTTACGCTTAAGGAAGATTAAGGAAAACAGTCTGACACGTGGTATAATGAGCACACTCGCACCCTAAAGAGAGCAGCCTGGAAAATGGAGCGCAGCTGGAGGAAAACAAAACTAGAGGTATTTCATACTACATGGCGGGAAAGTACCCTATACTACAGAAAAGCATTAAAAACTGCCAGATCTGATTACTTTTTGTCTCTTTTAGAAGAAAACAAACATAAGCCCAGGTATTTATTCAATACAGTGGCTAAATTAACGAAAAATAAAGCATCAACAAGTGTTGACATTTCCCAACAGCACAGCAGTAATGACTTTATGAACTACTTT